>NC_089207.1:7737139-7744852 GCF_963930695.1 Labrus bergylta | reverse complement strand
CTAGATTCAGCAATACTTTGACGCTGGGAGTTAACTAAAGACTTGCAGCTTGTTTTTAAGACTTGTTTCACGACTTGCGGGCAAACTGAACGTTCAAACGTCTGATAAACACATTGAACAAACCGATTCCGTGAAGATTAACTTCCCTCTTTCAAAACTGGCCTGGTTAGTACTTGGATGGGAGACCGCCTGGGAATCCCAGGTGCTGTAAGCTTTTAATACCTGCTTCAGCCAGCAGGGGGCGCTGTAACCTCCTGCTATGCACTGCAGTTCTTTTTTTATTTGTCTATCATTGCTTCTACTTTCCTACAAAGTAGCTTACACTGAATTTTGATTGGGGATCATCTATAGCATATATAGGGACTGATTGTAATAATTATGAATTTTCATATAATTAGTAAGTGTTCCTTTGTGATTCCTTATGGAGGATTGTTTTTTTTAATGATTAGTTACAATGGAGAATGTGAGGGGATCAAATATGTATGCCCCACAGGGTTATGATTTCTACATGAAACATTGCAATGGCTGATTTATTCATTTGTCATTCAAGATTACCTCAAAACAAGTAAGTGGTGATAAAAACATAATTTCGAGTTGTCCCTTATATCTTAATCAATCACTGCTTAGGCTACTATAATAATCCTAAATCTTGTGTGCCTTAATGCAACATTTAAACTTATTTCTGCTGTTCACTGTTCACAAGTTTGCAGTATTGAAAACCTTAATAAATCCACAGTAAAAGTGACGATGCAAAATGGTCAACTTCTGAAAAATCGTCAATTGATTCTGAAAAAATATTGATTGATAAGTAAGCATCACTTGTTTGCAGGTTTTTTTTTAATTCAATCTTAATAGTAATCATTTATAATAATTCCTGATTTGGTGTAAATGTTTATTATTGATGTGAAAACATTTATAATGATGGTGAATATTTCCAGTTGAATCAAATGTATAATATGGCTACCAGAGTGTTGTGGGGAAGTAAAGAGTAACCTAAGTACAAGTAATTAAAATATGTTAATGCAGTAGTCCTTACTTAAGTAGGCTACATGTACTTTTTGAATGTAAAACTGAACTTTGAAAACAGCCTCCAGAGAGCGTAATATGTATTAATACTCACTGAAAACATTGATGAAAATTGCAACAACAAAAAAAAAAGAGAGGACAGACTGCCAAATAAAATGTTTCATTTTCCACTGGCCTGTTTCTCTCAGTCCTTTCTCCACTAGTGAGGCAACAGCGCCCTCTTCTGGCTAAAGGAGGTATTAAAAGCTTACAGCACCTGGTATTCCCAGGCGGTCTCCCATCCAAGTACTAACCAGGCCTGACCCTGCTTAGCTTCCGAGATCAGACGAGATCGGGCATGTTCAGGGTGGTATGGCCGTAAGCGAATGAACAGGTTGTTAAAGGGTTATTTATACATACTTAGGTTTAAAGTAACACCTCGCCAAAATTAGAGCAAGTGACTATGACCTAGTTGATTTTATTACTTTTCTACTCAAACGTGTGGGCCTATGGATAGACTTACACTTAATCTTACTAGATTCAGCAATACTTTGACGCTGGGAGTTAACTAAAGACTTGCAGCTTGTTTTTAAGACTTGTTTCACGACTTGCGGGCAAACTGAACGTTCAAACGTCTGATAAACACATTGAACAAACCGATTCCGTGAAGATTAACTTCCCTCTTTCAAAACTGGCCTGGTTAGTACTTGGATGGGAGACCGCCTGGGAATCCCAGGTGCTGTAAGCTTTTAATACCTGCTTCAGCCAGCAGGGGGCGCTGTAACCTCCTGCTATGCACTGCAGTTCTTTTTTTATTTGTCTATCATTGCTTCTACTTTCCTACAAAGTAGCTTACACTGAATTTTGATTGGGGATCATCTATAGCATATATAGGGACTGATTGTAATAATTATGAATTTTCATATAATTAGTAAGTGTTCCTTTGTGATTCCTAATGGAGGATTGTTTTTTTTAATGATTAGTTACAATGGAGAATGTGAGGGGATCAAATATGTATGCCCCACAGGGTTATGATTTCTACATGAAACATTGCAATGGCTGATTTATTCATTTGTCATTCAAGATTACCTCAAAACAAGTAAGTGGTGATAAAAACATAATTTCGAGTTGTCCCTTATATCTTAATCAATCACTGCTTAGGCTACTATAATAATCCTAAATCTTGTGTGCCTTAATGCAACATTTAAACTTGTTTCTGCTGTTCACTGTTCACAAGTTTGCAGTATTGAAAACCTTAATAAATCCACAGTAAAAGTGACGATGCAAAATGGTCAACTTCTGAAAAATCGTCAATTGATTCTGAAAAAATATTGATTGATAAGTAAGCATCACTTGTTTGCAGGTTTTTTTTAAATTCAATCTTAATAGTAATCATTTATAATAATTCCTGATTTGGTGTAAATGTTTATTATTGATGTGAAAACATTTATAATGATGGTGAATATTTCCAGTTGAATCAAATGTATAATATGGCTACCAGAGTGTTGTGGGGAAGTAAAGAGTAACCTAAGTACAAGTAATTAAAATATGTTAATGCAGTAGTCCTTACTTAAGTAGGCTACATGTACTTTTTGAATGTAAAACTGAACTTTGAAAACAGCCTCCAGAGAGCGTAATATGTATTAATACTCACTGAAAACATTGATGAAAATTGCAACAACAAAAAAAAAAGAGAGGACAGACTGCCAAATAAAATCATGTTTCATTTTCCACTGGCCTGTTTCTCTCAGTCCTTTCTCCACTAGTGAGGCAACAGCGCCCTCTTCTGGCTAAAGGAGGTATTAAAATCTTACAGCACCTGGTATTCCCAGGCGGTCTCCCATCCAAGTACTAACCAGGCCCGACCCTGCTTAGCTTCCGAGATCGGACGAGATCGGGCGTGTTCAGGGTGGTATGGCCGTAAGCGAATGAACAGGTTGTTAAAGGGTTATTTATACATACTTAGGTTTAAAGTAACACCTCGCCAAAATTAGAGCAAGTGACTATGACCTAGTTGATTTTATTACTTTTCTACACAAACGTGTGGGCCTATGGATAGACTTACACTTAATCTTACTAGATTCAGCAATACTTTGACGCTGGGAGTTAACTAAAGACTTGCAGCTTGTTTTTAAGACTTGTTTCACGACTTGCGGGCAAACTGAACGTTCAAACGTCTGATAAACACATTGAACAAACCGATTCCGTGAAGATTAACTTCCCTCTTTCAAAACTGGCCTGGTTAGTACTTGGATGGGAGACCGCCTGGGAATCCCAGGTGCTGTAAGCTTTTAATACCTGCTTCAGCCAGCAGGGGGCGCTGTAACCTCCTGCTATGCACTGCAGTTCTTTTTTTATTTGTCTATCATTGCTTCTACTTTCCTACAAAGTAGCTTACACTGAATTTTGATTGGGGATCATCTATAGCATATATAGGGACTGATTGTAATAATTATGAATTTTCATATAATTAGTAAGTGTTCCTTTGTGATTCCTAATGGAGGATTGTTTTTTTTAATGATTAGTTACAATGGAGAATGTGAGGGGATCAAATATGTATGCCCCACAGGGTTATGATTTCTACATGAAACATTGCAATGGCTGATTTATTCATTTGTCATTCAAGATTACCTCAAAACAAGTAAGTGGTGATAAAAACATAATTTCGAGTTGTCCCTTATATCTTAATCAATCACTGCTTAGGCTACTATAATAATCCTAAATCTTGTGTGCCTTAATGCAACATTTAAACTTATTTCTGCTGTTCACTGTTCACAAGTTTGCAGTATTGAAAACCTTAATAAATCCACAGTAAAAGTGACGATGCAAAATGGTCAACTTCTGAAAAATCGTCAATTGATTCTGAAAAAATATTGATTGATAAGTAAGCATCACTTGTTTGCAGGTTTTTTTTAAATTCAATCTTAATAGTAATCATTTATAATAATTCCTGATTTGGTGTAAATGTTTATTATTGATGTGAAAACATTTATAATGATGGTGAATATTTCCAGTTGAATCAAATGTATAATATGGCTACCAGAGTGTTGTGGGGAAGTAAAGAGTAACCTAAGTACAAGTAATTAAAATATGTTAATGCAGTAGTCCTTACGTAAGTAGGCTACATGTACTTTTTGAATGTAAAACTGAACTTTGAAAACAGCCTCCAGAGAGCGTAATATGTATTAATACTCACTGAAAACATTGATGAAAATTGCAACAACAAAAAAAAAAGAGAGGACAGACTGCCAAATAAAATCATGTTTCATTTTCCACTGGCCTGTTTCTCTCAGTCCTTTCTCCACTAGTGAGGCAACAGCGCCCTCTTCTGGCTAAAGGAGGTATTAAAAGCTTACAGCACCTGGTATTCCCAGGCGGTCTCCCATCCAAGTACTAACCAGGCCCGACCCTGCTTAGCTTCCGAGATCGGACGAGATCGGGCGTGTTCAGGGTGGTATGGCCGTAAGCGAATGAACAGGTTGTTAAAGGGTTATTTATACATACTTAGGTTTAAAGTAACACCTCGCCAAAATTAGAGCAAGTGACTATGACCTAGTTGATTTTATTACTTTTCTACTCAAACGTGTGGGCCTATGGATAGACTTACACTTAATCTTACTAGATTCAGCAATACTTTGACGCTGGGAGTTAACTAAAGACTTGCAGCTTGTTTTTAAGACTTGTTTCACGACTTGCGGGCAAACTGAACGTTCAAACGTCTGATAAACACATTGAACAAACCGATTCCGTGAAGATTAACTTCCCTCTTTCAAAACTGGCCTGGTTAGTACTTGGATGGGAGACCGCCTGGGAATACCAGGTGCTGTAAGCTTTTAATACCTGCTTCAGCCAGCAGGGGACGTTGTAACCTCCTGCTATGCACTGCAGTTCTTTTTTTATTTGTCTATCATTGCTTCTACTTTCCTACAAAGTAGCTTACACTGAATTTTGATTGGGGATCATCTATAGCATATATAGGGACTGATTGTAATAATTATGAATTTTCATATAATTAGTAAGTGTTCCTTTGTGATTCCTAATGGAGGATTGTTTTTTTAATGATTAGTTACAATGGAGAATGTGAGGGGATCAAATATGTATGCCCCACAGGGTTATGATTTCTACATGAAACATTGCAATGGCTGATTTATTCATTTGTCATTCAAGATTACCTCAAAACAAGTAAGTGGTGATAAAAACATAATTTCGAGTTGTCCCTTGTATCTTAATCAATCACTGCTTAGGCTACTATAATAATCCTAAATCTTGTGTGCCTTAATGCAACATTTAAACTTATTTCTGCTGTTCACTGTTCACAAGTTTGCAGGATTGAAAACCTTAAAAAATCCACAGTAAAAGTGACGATGCGAAATGGTCAACTTCTGAAAAATCGTCAATTGATTGATAAGTAAGCATCACTTGTTTGCAGGTTTTTTTTAAATTCAATCTTAATAGTAATCATTTATAATAATTCCTGATTTGGTGTAAATGTTTATTATTGATGTGAAAACATTTATAATGATGGTGAATATTTCCAGTTGAATCAAATGTATAATATGGCTACCAGAGTGTTGTGGGGAAGTAAAGAGTAACCTAAGTACAAGTAATTAAAATATGTTAATGCAGTAGTCCTTACTTAAGTAGGCTACATGTACTTTTTGAATGTAAAACTGAACTTTGAAAACAGCCTCCAGAGAGCGTAATATGTATTAATACTCACTGAAAACATTGATGAAAATTGCAACAACAAAAAAAAAAGAGAGGACAGACTGCCAAATAAAATCATGTTTCATTTTCCACTGGCCTGTTTCTCTCAGTCCTTTCTCCACTAGTGAGGCAACAGCGCCCTCTTCTGGCTAAAGGAGGTATTAAAAGCTTACAGCACCTGGTATTCCCAGGCGGTCTCCCATCCAAGTACTAACCAGGCCCGACCCTGCTTAGCTTCCGAGATCGGACGAGATCGGGCGTGTTCAGGGTGGTATGGCCGTAAGCGAATGAACAGGTTGTTAAAGGGTTATTTATACATACTTAGGTTTAAAGTAACACCTCGCCAAAATTAGAGCAAGTGACTATGACCTAGTTGATTTTATTACTTTTCTACTCAAACGTGTGGGCCTATGGATAGACTTACACTTAATCTTACTAGATTCAGCAATACTTTGACGCTGGGAGTTAACTAAAGACTTGCAGCTTGTTTTTAAGACTTGTTTCACGACTTGCGGGCAAACTGAACGTTCAAACGTCTGATAAACACATTGAACAAACCGATTCCGTGAAGATTAACTTCCCTCTTTCAAAACTGGCCTGGTTAGTACTTGGATGGGAGACCGCCTGGGAATCCCAGGTGCTGTAAGCTTTTAATACCTGCTTCAGCCAGCAGGGGGCGCTGTAACCTCCTGCTATGCACTGCAGTTCTTTTTTTATTTGTCTATCATTGCTTCTACTTTCCTACAAAGTAGCTTACACTGAATTTTGATTGGGGATCATCTATAGCATATATAGGGACTGATTGTAATAATTATGAATTTTCATATAATTAGTAAGTGTTCCTTTGTGATTCCTAATGGAGGATTGTTTTTTTTAATGATTAGTTACAATGGAGAATGTGAGGGGATCAAATATGTATGCCCCACAGGGTTATGATTTCTACATGAAACATTGCAATGGCTGATTTATTCATTTGTCATTCAAGATTACCTCAAAACAAGTAAGTGGTGATAAAAACATAATTTCGAGTTGTCCCTTATATCTTAATCAATCACTGCTTAGGCTACTATAATAATCCTAAATCTTGTGTGCCTTAATGCAACATTTAAACTTATTTCTGCTGTTCACTGTTCACAAGTTTGCAGTATTGAAAACCTTAATAAATCCACAGTAAAAGTGACGATGCAAAATGGTCAACTTCTGAAAAATCGTCAATTGATTCTGAAAAAATATTGATTGATAAGTAAGCATCACTTGTTTGCAGGTTTTTTTTTAATTCAATCTTAATAGTAATCATTTATAATAATTCCTGATTTGGTGTAAATGTTTATTATTGATGTGAAAACATTTATAATGATGGTGAATATTTCCAGTTGAATCAAATGTATAATATGGCTACCAGAGTGTTGTGGGGAAGTAAAGAGTAACCTAAGTACAAGTAATTAAAATATGTTAATGCAGTAGTCCTTACTTAAGTAGGCTACATGTACTTTTTGAATGTAAAACTGAACTTTGAAAACAGCCTCCAGAGAGCGTAATATGTATTAATACTCACTGAAAACATTGATGAAAATTGCAACAACAAAAAAAAAAGAGAGGACAGACTGCCAAATAAAATCATGTTTCATTTTCCACTGGCCTGTTTCTCTCAGTCCTTTCTCCACTAGTGAGGCAACAGCGCCCTCTTCTGGCTAAAGGAGGTATTAAAAGCTTACAGCACCTGGTATTCCCAGGCGGTCTCCCATCCAAGTACTAACCAGGCCCGACCCTGCTTAGCTTCCGAGATCGGATGAGATCGGGCGTGTTCAGGGTGGTATGGCCGTAAGCAAATGAACAGGTTGTTAAAGGGTTATTTATACATACTTAGGTTTAAAGTAACACCTCGCCAAAATTAGAGCAAGTGACTATGACCTAGTTGATTTTATTACTTTTCTACTCAAACGTGTGGGCCTATGGATAGACTTACACTTAATCTTACTAGATTCAGCAATACTTTGACGC
>NC_089207.1:7702139-7729639 GCF_963930695.1 Labrus bergylta | reverse complement strand
TGAATAAACAGGTTGTTAAAGGGTTATTTATACATACTTAGGTTTAAAGTAACACCTCGCCAAAATTAGAGCAAGTGACTATGACCTAGTTGATTTTATTACTTTTCTACTCAAACGTGTGGGCCTATGGATAGACTTACACTTAATCTTATTAGATTCAGCAATACTTTGACGCTGGGAGTTAACTAAAGACTTGCAGCTTGTTTTTAAGACTTGTTTCACGACTTGCGGGCAAACTGAACGTTCAAACGTCTGATAAACACATTGAACAAACCGATTCCGTGAAGATTAACTTCCCTCTTTCAAAACTGGCCTGGTTAGTACTTGGATGGGAGACCGCCTGGGAATCCCAGGTGCTGTAAGCTTTTAATACCTGCTTCAGCCAGCAGGGGGCGCTGTAACCTCCTGCTATGCACTGCAGTTCTTTTTTTATTTGTCTATCATTGCTTCTACTTTCCTACAAAGTAGCTTACACTGAATTTTGATTGGGGATCATCTATAGCATATATAGGGACTGATTGTAATAATTATGAATTTTCATATAATTAGTAAGTGTTCCTTTGTGATTCCTAATGGAGGATTGTTTTTTTTAATGATTAGTTACAATGGAGAATGTGAGGGGATCAAATATGTATGCCCCACAGGGTTATGATTTCTACATGAAACATTGCAATGGCTGATTTATTCATTTGTCATTCAAGATTACCTCAAAACAAGTAAGTGGTGATAAAAACATAATTTCGAGTTGTCCCTTATATCTTAATCAATCACTGCTTAGGCTACTATAATAATCCTAAATCTTGTGTGCCTTAATGCAACATTTAAACTTATTTCTGCTGTTCACTGTTCACAAGTTTGCAGTATTGAAAACCTTAATAAATCCACAGTAAAAGTGACGATGCAAAATGGTCAACTTCTGAAAAATCGTCAATTGATTCTGAAAAAATATTGATTGATAAGTAAGCATCACTTGTTTGCAGGTTTTTTTTAAATTCAATCTTAATAGTAATCATTTATAATAATTCCTGATTTGGTGTAAATGTTTATTATTGATGTGAAAACATTTATAATGATGGTGAATATTTCCAGTTGAATCAAATGTATAATATGGCTACCAGAGTGTTGTGGGGAAGTAAAGAGTAACCTAAGTACAAGTAATTAAAATATGTTAATGCAGTAGTCCTTACGTAAGTAGGCTACATGTACTTTTTGAATGTAAAACTGAACTTTGAAAACAGCCTCCAGAGAGCGTAATATGTATTAATACTCACTGAAAACATTGATGAAAATTGCAACAAAAAAAAAGAGGACAGACTGCCAAATAAAATCATGTTTCATTTTCCACTGGCCTGTTTCTCTCAGTCCTTTCTCCACTAGTGAGGCAACAGCGCCCTCTTCTGGCTAAAGGAGGTATTAAAAGCTTACAGCACCTGGTATTACCAGGCAGTCTCCCATCCAAGTACTAACCAGGCCCGACCCTGCTTAGCTTCCGAGATCGGACGAGATCGGGCGTGTTCAGGGTGGTATGGCCGTAAGCGAATAAACAGGTTGTTAAAGGGTTATTTATACATACTTAGGTTTAAAGTAACACCTCGCCAAAATTAGAGCAAGTGACTATGACCTAGTTGATTTTATTACTTTTCTACTCAAACGTGTGGGCCTATGGATAGACTTACACTTAATCTTACTAGATTCAGCAATACTTTGACGCTGGGAGTTAACTAAAGACTTGCAGCTTGTTTTTAAGACTTGTTTCACGACTTGCGGGCAAACTGAACGTTCAAACGTCTGATAAACACATTGAACAAACCGATTCCGTGAAGATTAACTTCCCTCTTTCAAAACTGGCCTGGTTAGTACTTGGATGGGAGACCGCCTGGGAATCCCAGGTGCTGTAAGCTTTTAATACCTGCTTCAGCCAGCAGGGGGCGCTGTAACCTCCTGCTATGCACTGCAGTTCTTTTTTTATTTGTCTATCATTGCTTCTACTTTCCTACAAAGTAGCTTACACTGAATTTTGATTGGGGATCATCTATAGCATATATAGGGACTGATTGTAATAATTATGAATTTTCATATAATTAGTAAGTGTTCCTTTGTGATTCCTAATGGAGGATTGTTTTTTTTAATGATTAGTTACAATGGAGAATGTGAGGGGATCAAATATGTATGCCCCACAGGGTTATGATTTCTACATGAAACATTGCAATGGCTGATTTATTCATTTGTCATTCAAGATTACCTCAAAACAAGTAAGTGGTGATAAAAACATAATTTCGAGTTGTCCCTTATATCTTAATCAATCACTGCTTAGGCTACTATAATAATCCTAAATCTTGTGTGCCTTAATGCAACATTTAAACTTATTTCTGCTGTTCACTGTTCACAAGTTTGCAGTATTGAAAACCTTAATAAATCCACAGTAAAAGTGACGATGCAAAATGGTCAACTTCTGAAAAATCGTCAATTGATTCTGAAAAAATATTGATTGATAAGTAAGCATCACTTGTTTGCAGGTTTTTTTTAAATTCAATCTTAATAGTAATCATTTATAATAATTCCTGATTTGGTGTAAATGTTTATTATTGATGTGAAAACATTTATAATGATGGTGAATATTTCCAGTTGAATCAAATGTATAATATGGCTACCAGAGTGTTGTGGGGAAGTAAAGAGTAACCTAAGTACAAGTAATTAAAATATGTTAATGCAGTAGTCCTTACGTAAGTAGGCTACATGTACTTTTTGAATGTAAAACTGAACTTTGAAAACAGCCTCCAGAGAGCGTAATATGTATTAATACTCACTGAAAACATTGATGAAAATTGCAACAAAAAAAAAGAGGACAGACTGCCAAATAAAATCATGTTTCATTTTCCACTGGCCTGTTTCTCTCAGTCCTTTCTCCACTAGTGAGGCAACAGCGCCCTCTTCTGGCTAAAGGAGGTATTAAAAGCTTACAGCACCTGGTATTCCCAGGCGGTCTCCCATCCAAGTACTAACCAGGCCCTACCCTGCTTAGCTTCCGAGATCGGACGAGATCGGGCGTGTTCAGGGTGGTATGGCCGTAAGCGAATGAACAGGTTGTTAAAGGGTTATTTATACATACTTAGGTTTAAAGTAACACCTCGCCAAAATTAGAGCAAGTGACTATGACCTAGTTGATTTTATTACTTTTCTACTCAAACGTGTGGGCCTATGGATAGACTTACACTTAATC
The DNA here is from genome assembly GCF_963930695.1 of Labrus bergylta. Lineage (NCBI taxonomy): Eukaryota > Metazoa > Chordata > Actinopteri > Labriformes > Labridae > Labrus > Labrus bergylta. Next base: position 7,726,419 of record NC_089207.1, on the reverse strand, counting down.
TTACTAGATTCAGCAATACTTTGACGCTGGGAGTTAACTAAAGACTTGCAGCTTGTTTTTAAGACTTGTTTCACGACTTGCGGGCAAACTGAACGTTCAAACGTCTGATAAACACATTGAACAAACCGATTCCGTGAAGATTAACTTCCCTCTTTCAAAACTGGCCTGGTTAGTACTTGGATGGGAGACCGCCTGGGAATCCCAGGTGCTGTAAGCTTTTAATACCTGCTTCAGCCAGCAGGGGGCGCTGTAACCTCCTGCTATGCACTGCAGTTCTTTTTTTATTTGTCTATCATTGCTTCTACTTTCCTACAAAGTAGCTTACACTGAATTTTGATTGGGGATCATCTATAGCATATATAGGGACTGATTGTAATAATTATGAATTTTCATATAATTAGTAAGTGTTCCTTTGTGATTCCTAATGGAGGATTGTTTTTTTTAATGATTAGTTACAATGGAGAATGTGAGGGGATCAAATATGTATGCCCCACAGGGTTATGATTTCTACATGAAACATTGCAATGGCTGATTTATTCATTTGTCATTCAAGATTACCTCAAAACAAGTAAGTGGTGATAAAAACATAATTTCGAGTTGTCCCTTATATCTTAATCAATCACTGCTTAGGCTACTATAATAATCCTAAATCTTGTGTGCCTTAATGCAACATTTAAACTTATTTCTGCTGTTCACTGTTCACAAGTTTGCAGTATTGAAAACCTTAATAAATCCACAGTAAAAGTGACGATGCAAAATGGTCAACTTCTGAAAAATCGTCAATTGATTCTGAAAAAATATTGATTGATAAGTAAGCATCACTTGTTTGCAGGTTTTTTTTAAATTCAATCTTAATAGTAATCATTTATAATAATTCCTGATTTGGTGTAAATGTTTATTATTGATGTGAAAACATTTATAATGATGGTGAATATTTCCAGTTGAATCAAATGTATAATATGGCTACCAGAGTGTTGTGGGGAAGTAAAGAGTAACCTAAGTACAAGTAATTAAAATATGTTAATGCAGTAGTCCTTACGTAAGTAGGCTACATGTACTTTTTGAATGTAAAACTGAACTTTGAAAACAGCCTCCAGAGAGCGTAATATGTATTAATACTCACTGAAAACATTGATGAAAATTGCAACAAAAAAAAAGAGGACAGACTGCCAAATAAAATCATGTTTCATTTTCCACTGGCCTGTTTCTCTCAGTCCTTTCTCCACTAGTGAGGCAACAGCGCCCTCTTCTGGCTAAAGGAGGTATTAAAAGCTTACAGCACCTGGTATTACCAGGCAGTCTCCCATCCAAGTACTAACCAGGCCCGACCCTGCTTAGCTTCCGAGATCGGACGAGATCGGGCGTGTTCAGGGTGGTATGGCCGTAAGCGAATAAACAGGTTGTTAAAGGGTTATTTATACATACTTAGGTTTAAAGTAACACCTCGCCAAAATTAGAGCAAGTGACTATGACCTAGTTGATTTTATTACTTTTCTACTCAAACGTGTGGGCCTATGGATAGACTTACACTTAATCTTACTAGATTCAGCAATACTTTGACGCTGGGAGTTAACTAAAGACTTGCAGCTTGTTTTTAAGACTTGTTTCACGACTTGCGGGCAAACTGAACGTTCAAACGTCTGATAAACACATTGAACAAACCGATTCCGTGAAGATTAACTTCCCTCTTTCAAAACTGGCCTGGTTAGTACTTGGATGGGAGACCGCCTGGGAATCCCAGGTGCTGTAAGCTTTTAATACCTGCTTCAGCCAGCAGGGGGCGCTGTAACCTCCTGCTATGCACTGCAGTTCTTTTTTTATTTGTCTATCATTGCTTCTACTTTCCTACAAAGTAGCTTACACTGAATTTTGATTGGGGATCATCTATAGCATATATAGGGACTGATTGTAATAATTATGAATTTTCATATAATTAGTAAGTGTTCCTTTGTGATTCCTAATGGAGGATTGTTTTTTTTAATGATTAGTTACAATGGAGAATGTGAGGGGATCAAATATGTATGCCCCACAGGGTTATGATTTCTACATGAAACATTGCAATGGCTGATTTATTCATTTGTCATTCAAGATTACCTCAAAACAAGTAAGTGGTGATAAAAACATAATTTCGAGTTGTCCCTTATATCTTAATCAATCACTGCTTAGGCTACTATAATAATCCTAAATCTTGTGTGCCTTAATGCAACATTTAAACTTATTTCTGCTGTTCACTGTTCACAAGTTTGCAGTATTGAAAACCTTAATAAATCCACAGTAAAAGTGACGATGCAAAATGGTCAACTTCTGAAAAATCGTCAATTGATTCTGAAAAAATATTGATTGATAAGTAAGCATCACTTGTTTGCAGGTTTTTTTTAAATTCAATCTTAATAGTAATCATTTATAATAATTCCTGATTTGGTGTAAATGTTTATTATTGATGTGAAAACATTTATAATGATGGTGAATATTTCCAGTTGAATCAAATGTATAATATGGCTACCAGAGTGTTGTGGGGAAGTAAAGAGTAACCTAAGTACAAGTAATTAAAATATGTTAATGCAGTAGTCCTTACGTAAGTAGGCTACATGTACTTTTTGAATGTAAAACTGAACTTTGAAAACAGCCTCCAGAGAGCGTAATATGTATTAATACTCACTGAAAACATTGATGAAAATTGCAACAAAAAAAAAGAGGACAGACTGCCAAATAAAATCATGTTTCATTTTCCACTGGCCTGTTTCTCTCAGTCCTTTCTCCACTAGTGAGGCAACAGCGCCCTCTTCTGGCTAAAGGAGGTATTAAAAGCTTACAGCACCTGGTATTCCCAGGCGGTCTCCCATCCAAGTACTAACCAGGCCCTACCCTGCTTAGCTTCCGAGATCGGACGAGATCGGGCGTGTTCAGGGTGGTATGGCCGTAAGCGAATGAACAGGTTGTTAAAGGGTTATTTATACATACTTAGGTTTAAAGTAACACCTCGCCAAAATTAGAGCAAGTGACTATGACCTAGTTGATTTTATTACTTTTCTACTCAAACGTGTGGGCCTATGGATAGACTTACACTTAATCTTACTAGATTCAGCAATACTTTGACGCTGGGAGTTAACTAAAGACTTGCAGCTTGTTTTTAAGACTTGTTTCACGACTTGCGGGCAAACTGAACGTTCAAACGTCTGATAAACACATTGAACAAACCGATTCCGTGAAGATTAACTTCCCTCTTTCAAAACTGGCCTGGTTAGTACTTGGATGGGAGACCGCCTGGGAATCCCAGGTGCTGTAAGCTTTTAATACCTGCTTCAGCCAGCAGGGGGCGCTGTAACCTCCTGCTATGCACTGCAGTTCTTTTTTTATTTGTCTATCATTGCTTCTACTTTCCTACAAAGTAGCTTACACTGAATTTTGATTGGGGATCATCTATAGCATATATAGGGACTGATTGTAATAATTATGAATTTTCATATAATTAGTAAGTGTTCCTTTGTGATTCCTAATGGAGGATTGTTTTTTTTAATGATTAGTTACAATGGAGAATGTGAGGGGATCAAATATGTATGCCCCACAGGGTTATGATTTCTACATGAAACATTGCAATGGCTGATTTATTCATTTGTCATTCAAGATTACCTCAAAACAAGTAAGTGGTGATAAAAACATAATTTCGAGTTGTCCCTTATATCTTAATCAATCACTGCTTAGGCTACTATAATAATCCTAAATCTTGTGTGCCTTAATGCAACATTTAAACTTATTTCTGCTGTTCACTGTTCACAAGTTTGCAGTATTGAAAACCTTAATAAATCCACAGTAAAAGTGACGATGCAAAATGGTCAACTTCTGAAAAATCGTCAATTGATTCTGAAAAAATATTGATTGATAAGTAAGCATCACTTGTTTGCAGGTTTTTTTTAAATTCAATCTTAATAGTAATCATTTATAATAATTCCTGATTTGGTGTAAATGTTTATTATTGATGTGAAAACATTTATAATGATGGTGAATATTTCCAGTTGAATCAAATGTATAATATGGCTACCAGAGTGTTGTGGGGAAGTAAAGAGTAACCTAAGTACAAGTAATTAAAATATGTTAATGCAGTAGTCCTTACGTAAGTAGGCTACATGTACTTTTTGAATGTAAAACTGAACTTTGAAAACAGCCTCCAGAGAGCGTAATATGTATTAATACTCACTGAAAACATTGATGAAAATTGCAACAAAAAAAAAGAGGACAGACTGCCAAATAAAATCATGTTTCATTTTCCACTGGCCTGTTTCTCTCAGTCCTTTCTCCACTAGTGAGGCAACAGCGCCCTCTTCTGGCTAAAGGAGGTATTAAAAGCTTACAGCACCTGGTATTACCAGGCAGTCTCCCATCCAAGTACTAACCAGGCCCGACCCTGCTTAGCTTCCGAGATCGGACGAGATCGGGCGTGTTCAGGGTGGTATGGCCGTAAGCGAATAAACAGGTTGTTAAAGGGTTATTTATACATACTTAGGTTTAAAGTAACACCTCGCCAAAATTAGAGCAAGTGACTATGACCTAGTTGATTTTATTACTTTTCTACTCAAACGTGTGGGCCTATGGATAGACTTACACTTAATCTTACTAGATTCAGCAATACTTTGACGCTGGGAGTTAACTAAAGACTTGCAGCTTGTTTTTAAGACTTGTTTCACGACTTGCGGGCAAACTGAACGTTCAAACGTCTGATAAACACATTGAACAAACCGATTCCGTGAAGATTAACTTCCCTCTTTCAAAACTGGCCTGGTTAGTACTTGGATGGGAGACCGCCTGGGAATCCCAGGTGCTGTAAGCTTTTAATACCTGCTTCAGCCAGCAGGGGGCGCTGTAACCTCCTGCTATGCACTGCAGTTCTTTTTTTATTTGTCTATCATTGCTTCTACTTTCCTACAAAGTAGCTTACACTGAATTTTGATTGGGGATCATCTATAGCATATATAGGGACTGATTGTAATAATTATGAATTTTCATATAATTAGTAAGTGTTCCTTTGTGATTCCTAATGGAGGATTGTTTTTTTTAATGATTAGTTACAATGGAGAATGTGAGGGGATCAAATATGTATGCCCCACAGGGTTATGATTTCTACATGAAACATTGCAATGGCTGATTTATTCATTTGTCATTCAAGATTACCTCAAAACAAGTAAGTGGTGATAAAAACATAATTTCGAGTTGTCCCTTATATCTTAATCAATCACTGCTTAGGCTACTATAATAATCCTAAATCTTGTGTGCCTTAATGCAACATTTAAACTTATTTCTGCTGTTCACTGTTCACAAGTTTGCAGTATTGAAAACCTTAATAAATCCACAGTAAAAGTGACGATGCAAAATGGTCAACTTCTGAAAAATCGTCAATTGATTCTGAAAAAATATTGATTGATAAGTAAGCATCACTTGTTTGCAGGTTTTTTTTAAATTCAATCTTAATAGTAATCATTTATAATAATTCCTGATTTGGTGTAAATGTTTATTATTGATGTGAAAACATTTATAATGATGGTGAATATTTCCAGTTGAATCAAATGTATAATATGGCTACCAGAGTGTTGTGGGGAAGTAAAGAGTAACCTAAGTACAAGTAATTAAAATATGTTAATGCAGTAGTCCTTACTTAAGTAGGCTACATGTACTTTTTGAATGTAAAACTGAACTTTGAAAACAGCCTCCAGAGAGCGTAATATGTATTAATACTCACTGAAAACATTGATGAAAATTGCAACAACAAAAAATAAAGAGAGGACAGACTGCCAAATAAAATCATGTTTCATTTTCCACTGGCCTGTTTCTCTCAGTCCTTTCTCCACTAGTGAGGCAACAGCGCCCTCTTCTGGCTAAAGGAGGTATTAAAAGCTTACAGCACCTGGTATTCCCAGGCGGTCTCCCATCCAAGTACTAACCAGGCCCGACCCTGCTTAGCTTCCGAGATCGAACGAGATCGGGCGTGTTCAGGGTGGTATGGCCGTAAGCGAATGAACAGGTTGTTAAAGGGTTATTTATACATACTTAGGTTTAAAGTAACACCTCGCCAAAATTAGAGCAAGTGACTATGACCTAGTTGATTTTATTACTTTTCTACTCAAACGTGTGGGCCTATGGATAGACTTACACTTAATCTTACTAGATTCAGCAATACTTTGACGCTGGGAGTTAACTAAAGACTTGCAGCTTGTTTTTAAGACTTGTTTCACGACTTGCGGGCAAACTGAACGTTCAAACGTCTGATAAACACATTGAACAAACCGATTCCGTGAAGATTAACTTCCCTCTTTCAAAACTGGCCTGGTTAGTACTTGGATGGGAGACCGCCTGGGAATCCCAGGTGCTGTAAGCTTTTAATACCTGCTTCAGCCAGCAGGGGGCGCTGTAACCTCCTGCTATGCACTGCAGTTCTTTTTTTATTTGTCTATCATTGCTTCTACTTTCCTACAAAGTAGCTTACACTGAATTTTGATTGGGGATCATCTATAGCATATATAGGGACTGATTGTAATAATTATGAATTTTCATATAATTAGTAAGTGTTCCTTTGTGATTCCTAATGGAGGATTGTTTTTTTAATGATTAGTTACAATGGAGAATGTGAGGGGATCAAATATGTATGCCCCACAGGGTTATGATTTCTACATGAAACATTGCAATGGCTGATTTATTCATTTGTCATTCAAGATTACCTCAAAACAAGTAAGTGGTGATAAAAACATAATTTCGAGTTGTCCCTTGTATCTTAATCAATCACTGCTTAGGCTACTATAATAATCCTAAATCTTGTGTGCCTTAATGCAACATTTAAACTTATTTCTGCTGTTCACTGTTCACAAGTTTGCAGGATTGAAAACCTTAATAAATCCACAGTAAAAGTGACGATGCGAAATGGTCAACTTCTGAAAAATCGTCAATTGATTGATAAGTAAGCATCACTTGTTTGCAGGTTTTTTTTAAATTCAATCTTAATAGTAATCATTTATAATAATTCCTGATTTGGTGTAAATGTTTATTATTGATGTGAAAACATTTATAATGATGGTGAATATTTCCAGTTGAATCAAATGTATAATATGGCTACCAGAGTGTTGTGGGGAAGTAAAGAGTAACCTAAGTACAAGTAATTAAAATATGTTAATGCAGTAGTCCTTACTTAAGTAGGCTACATGTACTTTTTGAATGTAAAACTGAACTTTGAAAACAGCCTCCAGAGAGCGTAATATGTATTAATACTCACTGAAAACATTGATGAAAATTGCAACAACAAAAAAAAAAGAGAGGACAGACTGCCAAATAAAATCATGTTTCATTTTCCACTGGCCTGTTTCTCTCAGTCCTTTCTCCACTAGTGAGGCAACAGCGCCCTCTTCTGGCTAAAGGAGGTATTAAAAGCTTACAGCACCTGGTATTCCCAGGCGGTCTCCCATCCAAGTACTAACCAGGCCCGACCCTGCTTAGCTTCCGAGATCGGACGAGATCGGGCGTGTTCAGGGTGGTATGGCCGTAAGCGAATGAACAGGTTGTTAAAGGGTTATTTATACATACTTAGGTTTAAAGTAACACCTCGCCAACATTAGAGCAAGTGACTATGACCTAGTTGATTTTATTACTTTTCTACTCAAACGTGTGGGCCTATGGATAGACTTACACTTAATCTTACTAGATTCAGCAATACTTTGACGCTGGGAGTTAACTAAAGACTTGCAGCTTGTTTTTAAGACTTGTTTCACGACTTGCGGGCAAACTGAACGTTCAAACGTCTGATAAACACATTGAACAAACCGATTCCGTGAAGATTAACTTCCCTCTTTCAAAACTGGCCTGGTTAGTACTTGGATGGGAGACCGCCTGGGAATCCCAGGTGCTGTAAGCTTTTAATACCTGCTTCAGCCAGCAGGGGGCGCTGTAACCTCCTGCTATGCACTGCAGTTCTTTTTTTATTTGTCTATCATTGCTTCTACTTTCCTACAAAGTAGCTTACACTGAATTTTGATTGGGGATCATCTATAGCATATATAGGGACTGATTGTAATAATTATGAATTTTCATATAATTAGTAAGTGTTCCTTTGTGATTCCTAATGGAGGATTGTTTTTTTTAATGATTAGTTACAATGGAGAATGTGAGGGGATCAAATATGTATGCCCCACAGGGTTATGATTTCTACATGAAACATTGCAATGGCTGATTTATTCATTTGTCATTCAAGATTACCTCAAAACAAGTAAGTGGTGATAAAAACATAATTTCGAGTTGTCCCTTATATCTTAATCAATCACTGCTTAGGCTACTATAATAATCCTAAATCTTGTGTGCCTTAATGCAACATTTAAACTTATTTCTGCTGTTCACTGTTCACAAGTTTGCAGTATTGAAAACCTTAATAAATCCACAGTAAAAGTGACGATGCAAAATGGTCAACTTCTGAAAAATCGTCAATTGATTCTGAAAAAATATTGATTGATAAGTAAGCATCACTTGTTTGCAGGTTTTTTTTAAATTCAATCTTAATAGTAATCATTTATAATAATTCCTGATTTGGTGTAAATGTTTATTATTGATGTGAAAACATTTATAATGATGGTGAATATTTCCAGTTGAATCAAATGTATAATATGGCTACCAGAGTGTTGTGGGGAAGTAAAGAGTAACCTAAGTACAAGTAATTAAAATATGTTAATGCAGTAGTCCTTACGTAAGTAGGCTACATGTACTTTTTGAATGTAAAACTGAACTTTGAAAACAGCCTCCAGAGAGCGTAATATGTATTAATACTCACTGAAAACATTGATGAAAATTGCAACAAAAAAAAAGAGGACAGACTGCCAAATAAAATCATGTTTCATTTTCCACTGGCCTGTTTCTCTCAGTCCTTTCTCCACTAGTGAGGCAACAGCGCCCTCTTCTGGCTAAAGGAGGTATTAAAAGCTTACAGCACCTGGTATTCCCAGGCGGTCTCCCATCCAAGTACTAACCAGGCCCTACCCTGCTTAGCTTCCGAGATCGGACGAGATCGGGCGTGTTCAGGGTGGTATGGCCGTAAGCGAATGAACAGGTTGTTAAAGGGTTATTTATACATACTTAGGTTTAAAGTAACACCTCGCCAAAATTAGAGCAAGTGACTATGACCTAGTTGATTTTATTACTTTTCTACTCAAACGTGTGGGCCTATGGATAGACTTACACTTAATCTTACTAGATTCAGCAATACTTTGACGCTGGGAGTTAACTAAAGACTTGCAGCTTGTTTTTAAGACTTGTTTCACGACTTGCGGGCAAACTGAACGTTCAAACGTCTGATAAACACATTGAACAAACCGATTCCGTGAAGATTAACTTCCCTCTTTCAAAACTGGCCTGGTTAGTACTTGGATGGGAGACCGCCTGGGAATCCCAGGTGCTGTAAGCTTTTAATACCTGCTTCAGCCAGCAGGGGGCGCTGTAACCTCCTGCTATGCACTGCAGTTCTTTTTTTATTTGTCTATCATTGCTTCTACTTTCCTACAAAGTAGCTTACACTGAATTTTGATTGGGGATCATCTATAGCATATATAGGGACTGATTGTAATAATTATGAATTTTCATATAATTAGTAAGTGTTCCTTTGTGATTCCTAATGGAGGATTGTTTTTTTTAATGATTAGTTACAATGGAGAATGTGAGGGGATCAAATATGTATGCCCCACAGGGTTATGATTTCTACATGAAACATTGCAATGGCTGATTTATTCATTTGTCATTCAAGATTACCTCAAAACAAGTAAGTGGTGATAAAAACATAATTTCGAGTTGTCCCTTATATCTTAATCAATCACTGCTTAGGCTACTATAATAATCCTAAATCTTGTGTGCCTTAATGCAACATTTAAACTTATTTCTGCTGTTCACTGTTCACAAGTTTGCAGTATTGAAAACCTTAATAAATCCACAGTAAAAGTGACGATGCAAAATGGTCAACTTCTGAAAAATCGTCAATTGATTCTGAAAAAATATTGATTGATAAGTAAGCATCACTTGTTTGCAGGTTTTTTTTAAATTCAATCTTAATAGTAATCATTTATAATAATTCCTGATTTGGTGTAAATGTTTATTATTGATGTGAAAACATTTATAATGATGGTGAATATTTCCAGTTGAATCAAATGTATAATATGGCTACCAGAGTGTTGTGGGGAAGTAAAGAGTAACCTAAGTACAAGTAATTAAAATATGTTAATGCAGTAGTCCTTACGTAAGTAGGCTACATGTACTTTTTGAATGTAAAACTGAACTTTGAAAACAGCCTCCAGAGAGCGTAATATGTATTAATACTCACTGAAAACATTGATGAAAATTGCAACAAAAAAAAAGAGGACAGACTGCCAAATAAAATCATGTTTCATTTTCCACTGGCCTGTTTCTCTCAGTCCTTTCTCCACTAGTGAGGCAACAGCGCCCTCTTCTGGCTAAAGGAGGTATTAAAAGCTTACAGCACCTGGTATTACCAGGCAGTCTCCCATCCAAGTACTAACCAGGCCCGACCCTGCTTAGCTTCCGAGATCGGACGAGATCGGGCGTGTTCAGGGTGGTATGGCCGTAAGCGAATAAACAGGTTGTTAAAGGGTTATTTATACATACTTAGGTTTAAAGTAACACCTCGCCAAAATTAGAGCAAGTGACTATGACCTAGTTGATTTTATTACTTTTCTACTCAAACGTGTGGGCCTATGGATAGACTTACACTTAATCTTACTAGATTCAGCAATACTTTGACGCTGGGAGTTAACTAAAGACTTGCAGCTTGTTTTTAAGACTTGTTTCACGACTTGCGGGCAAACTGAACGTTCAAACGTCTGATAAACACATTGAACAAACCGATTCCGTGAAGATTAACTTCCCTCTTTCAAAACTGGCCTGGTTAGTACTTGGATGGGAGACCGCCTGGGAATCCCAGGTGCTGTAAGCTTTTAATACCTGCTTCAGCCAGCAGGGGGCGCTGTAACCTCCTGCTATGCACTGCAGTTCTTTTTTTATTTGTCTATCATTGCTTCTACTTTCCTACAAAGTAGCTTACACTGAATTTTGATTGGGGATCATCTATAGCATATATAGGGACTGATTGTAATAATTATGAATTTTCATATAATTAGTAAGTGTTCCTTTGTGATTCCTAATGGAGGATTGTTTTTTTTAATGATTAGTTACAATGGAGAATGTGAGGGGATCAAATATGTATGCCCCACAGGGTTATGATTTCTACATGAAACATTGCAATGGCTGATTTATTCATTTGTCATTCAAGATTACCTCAAAACAAGTAAGTGGTGATAAAAACATAATTTCGAGTTGTCCCTTATATCTTAATCAATCACTGCTTAGGCTACTATAATAATCCTAAATCTTGTGTGCCTTAATGCAACATTTAAACTTATTTCTGCTGTTCACTGTTCACAAGTTTGCAGTATTGAAAACCTTAATAAATCCACAGTAAAAGTGACGATGCAAAATGGTCAACTTCTGAAAAATCGTCAATTGATTCTGAAAAAATATTGATTGATAAGTAAGCATCACTTGTTTGCAGGTTTTTTTTAAATTCAATCTTAATAGTAATCATTTATAATAATTCCTGATTTGGTGTAAATGTTTATTATTGATGTGAAAACATTTATAATGATGGTGAATATTTCCAGTTGAATCAAATGTATAATATGGCTACCAGAGTGTTGTGGGGAAGTAAAGAGTAACCTAAGTACAAGTAATTAAAATATGTTAATGCAGTAGTCCTTACTTAAGTAGGCTACATGTACTTTTTGAATGTAAAACTGAACTTTGAAAACAGCCTCCAGAGAGCGTAATATGTATTAATACTCACTGAAAACATTGATGAAAATTGCAACAACAAAAAATAAAGAGAGGACAGACTGCCAAATAAAATCATGTTTCATTTTCCACTGGCCTGTTTCTCTCAGTCCTTTCTCCACTAGTGAGGCAACAGCGCCCTCTTCTGGCTAAAGGAGGTATTAAAAGCTTACAGCACCTGGTATTCCCAGGCGGTCTCCCATCCAAGTACTAACCAGGCCCGACCCTGCTTAGCTTCCGAGATCGAACGAGATCGGGCGTGTTCAGGGTGGTATGGCCGTAAGCGAATGAACAGGTTGTTAAAGGGTTATTTATACATACTTAGGTTTAAAGTAACACCTCGCCAAAATTAGAGCAAGTGACTATGACCTAGTTGATTTTATTACTTTTCTACTCAAACGTGTGGGCCTATGGATAGACTTACACTTAATCTTACTAGATTCAGCAATACTTTGACGCTGGGAGTTAACTAAAGACTTGCAGCTTGTTTTTAAGACTTGTTTCACGACTTGCGGGCAAACTGAACGTTCAAACGTCTGATAAACACATTGAACAAACCGATTCCGTGAAGATTAACTTCCCTCTTTCAAAACTGGCCTGGTTAGTACTTGGATGGGAGACCGCCTGGGAATCCCAGGTGCTGTAAGCTTTTAATACCTGCTTCAGCCAGCAGGGGGCGCTGTAACCTCCTGCTATGCACTGCAGTTCTTTTTTTATTTGTCTATCATTGCTTCTACTTTCCTACAAAGTAGCTTACACTGAATTTTGATTGGGGATCATCTATAGCATATATAGGGACTGATTGTAATAATTATGAATTTTCATATAATTAGTAAGTGTTCCTTTGTGATTCCTAATGGAGGATTGTTTTTTTAATGATTAGTTACAATGGAGAATGTGAGGGGATCAAATATGTATGCCCCACAGGGTTATGATTTCTACATGAAACATTGCAATGGCTGATTTATTCATTTGTCATTCAAGATTACCTCAAAACAAGTAAGTGGTGATAAAAACATAATTTCGAGTTGTCCCTTGTATCTTAATCAATCACTGCTTAGGCTACTATAATAATCCTAAATCTTGTGTGCCTTAATGCAACATTTAAACTTATTTCTGCTGTTCACTGTTCACAAGTTTGCAGGATTGAAAACCTTAATAAATCCACAGTAAAAGTGACGATGCGAAATGGTCAACTTCTGAAAAATCGTCAATTGATTGATAAGTAAGCATCACTTGTTTGCAGGTTTTTTTTAAATTCAATCTTAATAGTAATCATTTATAATAATTCCTGATTTGGTGTAAATGTTTATTATTGATGTGAAAACATTTATAATGATGGTGAATATTTCCAGTTGAATCAAATGTATAATATGGCTACCAGAGTGTTGTGGGGAAGTAAAGAGTAACCTAAGTACAAGTAATTAAAATATGTTAATGCAGTAGTCCTTACTTAAGTAGGCTACATGTACTTTTTGAATGTAAAACTGAACTTTGAAAACAGCCTCCAGAGAGCGTAATATGTATTAATACTCACTGAAAACATTGATGAAAATTGCAACAACAAAAAAAAAAGAGAGGACAGACTGCCAAATAAAATCATGTTTCATTTTCCACTGGCCTGTTTCTCTCAGTCCTTTCTCCACTAGTGAGGCAACAGCGCCCTCTTCTGGCTAAAGGAGGTATTAAAAGCTTACAGCACCTGGTATTCCCAGGCGGTCTCCCATCCAAGTACTAACCAGGCCCGACCCTGCTTAGCTTCCGAGATCGGACGAGATCGGGCGTGTTCAGGGTGGTATGGCCGTAAGCGAATGAACAGGTTGTTAAAGGGTTATTTATACATACTTAGGTTTAAAGTAACACCTCGCCAACATTAGAGCAAGTGACTATGACCTAGTTGATTTTATTACTTTTCTACTCAAACGTGTGGGCCTATGGATAGACTTACACTTAATCTTACTAGATTCAGCAATACTTTGACGCTGGGAGTTAACTAAAGACTTGCAGCTTGTTTTTAAGACTTGTTTCACGACTTGCGGGCAAACTGAACGTTCAAACGTCTGATAAACACATTGAACAAACCGATTCCGTGAAGATTAACTTCCCTCTTTCAAAACTGGCCTGGTTAGTACTTGGATGGGAGACCGCCTGGGAATCCCAGGTGCTGTAAGCTTTTAATACCTGCTTCAGCCAGCAGGGGGCGCTGTAACCTCCTGCTATGCACTGCAGTTCTTTTTTTATTTGTCTATCATTGCTTCTACTTTCCTACAAAGTAGCTTACACTGAATTTTGATTGGGGATCATCTATAGCATATATAGGGACTGATTGTAATAATTATGAATTTTCATATAATTAGTAAGTGTTCCTTTGTGATTCCTAATGGAGGATTGTTTTTTTTAATGATTAGTTACAATGGAGAATGTGAGGGGATCAAATATGTATGCCCCACAGGGTTATGATTTCTACATGAAACATTGCAATGGCTGATTTATTCATTTGTCATTCAAGATTACCTCAAAACAAGTAAGTGGTGATAAAAACATAATTTCGAGTTGTCCCTTATATCTTAATCAATCACTGCTTAGGCTACTATAATAATCCTAAATCTTGTGTGCCTTAATGCAACATTTAAACTTATTTCTGCTGTTCACTGTTCACAAGTTTGCAGTATTGAAAACCTTAATAAATCCACAGTAAAAGTGACGATGCAAAATGGTCAACTTCTGAAAAATCGTCAATTGATTCTGAAAAAATATTGATTGATAAGTAAGCATCACTTGTTTGCAGGTTTTTTTTAAATTCAATCTTAATAGTAATCATTTATAATAATTCCTGATTTGGTGTAAATGTTTATTATTGATGTGAAAACATTTATAATGATGGTGAATATTTCCAGTTGAATCAAATGTATAATATGGCTACCAGAGTGTTGTGGGGAAGTAAAGAGTAACCTAAGTACAAGTAATTAAAATATGTTAATGCAGTAGTCCTTACGTAAGTAGGCTACATGTACTTTTTGAATGTAAAACTGAACTTTGAAAACAGCCTCCAGAGAGCGTAATATGTATTAATACTCACTGAAAACATTGATGAAAATTGCAACAAAAAAAAAGAGGACAGACTGCCAAATAAAATCATGTTTCATTTTCCACTGGCCTGTTTCTCTCAGTCCTTTCTCCACTAGTGAGGCAACAGCGCCCTCTTCTGGCTAAAGGAGGTATTAAAAGCTTACAGCACCTGGTATTCCCAGGCGGTCTCCCATCCAAGTACTAACCAGGCCCGACCCTGCTTAGCTTCCGAGATCGGACGAGATCGGGCGTGTTCAGGGTGGTATGGCCGTAAGCGAATAAACAGGTTGTTAAAGGGTTATTTATACATACTTAGGTTTAAAGTAACACCTCGCCAAAATTAGAGCAAGTGACTATGACCTAGTTGATTTTATTACTTTTCTACTCAAACGTGTGGGCCTATGGATAGACTTACACTTAATCTTACTAGATTCAGCAATACTTTGACGCTGGGAGTTAACTAAAGACTTGCAGCTTGTTTTTAAGACTTGTTTCACGACTTGCGGGCAAACTGAACGTTCAAACGTCTGATAAACACATTGAACAAACCGATTCCGTGAAGATTAACTTCCCTCTTTCAAAACTGGCCTGGTTAGTACTTGGATGGGAGACCGCCTGGGAATCCCAGGTGCTGTAAGCTTTTAATACCTGCTTCAGCCAGCAGGGGGCGCTGTAACCTCCTGCTATGCACTGCAGTTCTTTTTTTATTTGTCTATCATTGCTTCTACTTTCCTACAAAGTAGCTTACACTGAATTTTGATTGGGGATCATCTATAGCATATATAGGGACTGATTGTAATAATTATGAATTTTCATATAATTAGTAAGTGTTCCTTTGTGATTCCTAATGGAGGATTGTTTTTTTTAATGATTAGTTACAATGGAGAATGTGAGGGGATCAAATATGTATGCCCCACAGGGTTATGATTTCTACATGAAACATTGCAATGGCTGATTTATTCATTTGTCATTCAAGATTACCTCAAAACAAGTAAGTGGTGATAAAAACATAATTTCGAGTTGTCCCTTATATCTTAATCAATCACTGCTTAGGCTACTATAATAATCCTAAATCTTGTGTGCCTTAATGCAACATTTAAACTTATTTCTGCTGTTCACTGTTCACAAGTTTGCAGTATTGAAAACCTTAATAAATCCACAGTAAAAGTGACGATGCAAAATGGTCAACTTCTGAAAAATCGTCAATTGATTCTGAAAAAATATTGATTGATAAGTAAGCATCACTTGTTTGCAGGTTTTTTTTAAATTCAATCTTAATAGTAATCATTTATAATAATTCCTGATTTGGTGTAAATGTTTATTATTGATGTGAAAACATTTATAATGATGGTGAATATTTCCAGTTGCATCAAATGTATAATATGGCTACCAGAGTGTTGTGGGGAAGTAAAGAGTAACCTAAGTACAAGTAATTAAAATATGTTAATGCAGTAGTCCTTACTTAAGTAGGCTACATGTACTTTTTGAATGTAAAACTGAACTTTGAAAACAGCCTCCAGAGAGCGTAATATGTATTAATACTCACTGAAAACATTGATGAAAATTGCAACAAAAAAAAAGAGGACAGACTGCCAAATAAAATCATGTTTCATTTTCCACTGGCCTGTTTCTCTCAGTCCTTTCTCCACTAGTGAGGCAACAGCGCCCTCTTCTGGCTAAGGAGGTATTAAAAGCTTACAGCACCTGGTATTCCCAGGCGGTCTCCCATCCAAGTACTAACCAGGCCCGACCCTGCTTAGCTTCCGAGATCGGACGAGATCGGGCGTGTTCAGGGTGGTATGGCCGTAAGCGAATGAACAGGTTGTTAAAGGGTTATTTATACATACTTAGGTTTAAAGTAACACCTCGCCAAAATTAGAGCAAGTGACTATGACCTAGTTGATTTTATTACTTTTCTACTCAAACGTGTGGGCCTATGGATAGACTTACACTTAATCTTACTAGATTCAGCAATACTTTGACGCTGGGAGTTAACTAAAGACTTGCAGCTTGTTTTTAAGACTTGTTTCACGACTTGCGGGCAAACTGAACGTTCAAACGTCTGATAAACACATTGAACAAACCGATTCCGTGAAGATTAACTTCCCTCTTTCAAAACTGGCCTGGTTAGTACTTGGATGGGAGACCGCCTGGGAATCCCAGGTGCTGTAAGCTTTTAATACCTGCTTCAGCCAGCAGGGGGCGCTGTAACCTCCTGCTATGCACTGCAGTTCTTTTTTTATTTGTCTATCATTGCTTCTACTTTCCTACAAAGTAGCTTACACTGAATTTTGATTGGGGATCATCTATAGCATATATAGGGACTGATTGTAATAATTATGAATTTTCATATAATTAGTAAGTGTTCCTTTGTGATTCCTAATGGAGGATTGTTTTTTTTAATGATTAGTTACAATGGAGAATGTGAGGGGATCAAATATGTATGCCCCACAGGGTTATGATTTCTACATGAAACATTGCAATGGCTGATTTATTCATTTGTCATTCAAGATTACCTCAAAACAAGTAAGTGGTGATAAAAACATAATTTCGAGTTGTCCCTTATATCTTAATCAATCACTGCTTAGGCTACTATAATAATCCTAAATCTTGTGTGCCTTAATGCAACATTTAAACTTATTTCTGCTGTTCACTGTTCACAAGTTTGCAGTATTGAAAACCTTAATAAATCCACAGTAAAAGTGACGATGCAAAATGGTCAACTTCTGAAAAATCGTCAATTGATTCTGAAAAAATATTGATTGATAAGTAAGCATCACTTGTTTGCAGGTTTTTTTTAAATTCAATCTTAATAGTAATCATTTATAATAATTCCTGATTTGGTGTAAATGTTTATTATTGATGTGAAAACATTTATAATGATGGTGAATATTTCCAGTTGAATCAAATGTATAATATGGCTACCAGAGTGTTGTGGGGAAGTAAAGAGTAACCTAAGTACAAGTAATTAAAATATGTTAATGCAGTAGTCCTTACGTAAGTAGGCTACATGTACTTTTTGAATGTAAAACTGAACTTTGAAAACAGCCTCCAGAGAGCGTAATATGTATTAATACTCACTGAAAACATTGATGAAAATTGCAACAACAAAAAAAAAAGAGAGGACAGACTGCCAAATAAAATCATGTTTCATTTTCCACTGGCCTGTTTCTCTCAGTCCTTTCTCCACTAGTGAGGCAACAGCGCCCTCTTCTGGCTAAAGGAGGTATTAAAAGCTTACAGCACCTGGTATTCCCAGGCGGTCTCCCATCCAAGTACTAACCAGGCCCGACCCTGCTTAGCTTCCGAGATCGGACGAGATCGGGCGTGTTCAGGGTGGTATGGCCGTAAGCGAATGAACAGGTTGT
Organism: Labrus bergylta; assembly: GCF_963930695.1. NCBI lineage: Eukaryota > Metazoa > Chordata > Actinopteri > Labriformes > Labridae > Labrus > Labrus bergylta. Next base: position 7,708,126 of record NC_089207.1, on the reverse strand, counting down.
TAAAGGGTTATTTATACATACTTAGGTTTAAAGTAACACCTCGCCAAAATTAGAGCAAGTGACTATGACCTAGTTGATTTTATTACTTTTCTACTCAAACGTGTGGGCCTATGGATAGACTTACACTTAATCTTACTAGATTCAGCAATACTTTGACGCTGGGAGTTAACTAAAGACTTGCAGCTTGTTTTTAAGACTTGTTTCACGACTTGCGGGCAAACTGAACGTTCAAACGTCTGATAAACACATTGAACAAACCGATTCCGTGAAGATTAACTTCCCTCTTTCAAAACTGGCCTGGTTAGTACTTGGATGGGAGACCGCCTGGGAATCCCAGGTGCTGTAAGCTTTTAATACCTGCTTCAGCCAGCAGGGGGCGCTGTAACCTCCTGCTATGCACTGCAGTTCTTTTTTTATTTGTCTATCATTGCTTCTACTTTCCTACAAAGTAGCTTACACTGAATTTTGATTGGGGATCATCTATAGCATATATAGGGACTGATTGTAATAATTATGAATTTTCATATAATTAGTAAGTGTTCCTTTGTGATTCCTAATGGAGGATTGTTTTTTTTAATGATTAGTTACAATGGAGAATGTGAGGGGATCAAATATGTATGCCCCACAGGGTTATGATTTCTACATGAAACATTGCAATGGCTGATTTATTCATTTGTCATTCAAGATTACCTCAAAACAAGTAAGTGGTGATAAAAACATAATTTCGAGTTGTCCCTTATATCTTAATCAATCACTGCTTAGGCTACTATAATAATCCTAAATCTTGTGTGCCTTAATGCAACATTTAAACTTATTTCTGCTGTTCACTGTTCACAAGTTTGCAGTATTGAAAACCTTAATAAATCCACAGTAAAAGTGACGATGCAAAATGGTCAACTTCTGAAAAATCGTCAATTGATTCTGAAAAAATATTGATTGATAAGTAAGCATCACTTGTTTGCAGGTTTTTTTTAAATTCAATCTTAATAGTAATCATTTATAATAATTCCTGATTTGGTGTAAATGTTTATTATTGATGTGAAAACATTTATAATGATGGTGAATATTTCCAGTTGAATCAAATGTATAATATGGCTACCAGAGTGTTGTGGGAAAGTAAAGAGTAACCTAAGTACAAGTAATTAAAATATGTTAATGCAGTAGTCCTTACGTAAGTAGGCTACATGTACTTTTTGAATGTAAAACTGAACTTTGAAAACAGCCTCCAGAGAGCGTAATATGTATTAATACTCACTGAAAACATTGATGAAAATTGCAACAAAAAAAAAGAGGACAGACTGCCAAATAAAATCATGTTTCATTTTCCACTGGCCTGTTTCTCTCAGTCCTTTCTCCACTAGTGAGGCAACAGCGCCCTCTTCTGGCTAAAGGAGGTATTAAAAGCTTAGAGCACCTGGTATTCCCAGGCGGTCTCCCATCCAAGTACTAACCAGGCCTGACCCTGCTTAGCTTCCGAGATCGGACGAGATCGGGCGTGTTCAGGGTGGTATGGCCGTAAGCAAATGAACAAGTTGTTAAAGGGTTATTTATACATACTTAGGTTTAAAGTAACACCTCGCCAAAATTAGAGCAAGTGACTATGACCTAGTTGATTTTATTACTTTTCTACTCAAACATGTGGGCCTATGGATAGACTTACACTTAATCTTACTAGATTCAGCAATACTTTGACGCTGGGAGTTAACTAAAGACTTGCAGCTTGTTTTTAAGACTTGTTTCACGACTTGCGGGCAAACTGAACGTTCAAACGTCTGATAAACACATTGAACAAACCGATTCCGTGAAGATTAACTTCCCTCTTTCAAAACTGGCCTGGTTAGTACTTGGATGGGAGACCGCCTGGGAATCCCAGGTGCTGTAAGCTTTTAATACCTGCTTCAGCCAGCAGGGGGCGCTGTAACCTCCTGCTATGCACTGCAGTTCTTTTTTTATTTGTCTATCATTGCTTCTACTTTCCTACAAAGTAGCTTACACTGAATTTTGATTGGGGATCATCTATAGCATATATAGGGACTGATTGTAATAATTATGAATTTTCATATAATTAGTAAGTGTTCCTTTGTGATTCCTAATGGAGGATTGTTTTTTTTAATGATTAGTTACAATGGAGAATGTGAGGGGATCAAATATGTATGCCCCACAGGGTTATGATTTCTACATGAAACATTGCAATGGCTTATTTATTCATTTGTCATTCAAGATTACCTCAAAACAAGTAAGTGGTGATAAAAACATAATTTCGAGTTGTCCCTTATATCTTAATCAATCACTGCTTAGGCTACTATAATAATCCTAAATCTTGTGTGCCTTAATGCAACATTTAAACTTATTTCTGCTGTTCACTGTTCACAAGTTTGCAGTATTGAAAACCTTAATAAATCCACAGTAAAAGTGACGATGCAAAATGGTCAACTTCTGAAAAATCGTCAATTGATTCTGAAAAAATATTGATTGATAAGTAAGCATCACTTGTTTGCAGGTTTTTTTTAAATTCAATCTTAATAGTAATCATTTATAATAATTCCTGATTTGGTGTAAATGTTTATTATTGATGTGAAAACATTTATAATGATGGTGAATATTTCCAGTTGAATCAAATGTATAATATGGCTACCAGAGTGTTGTGGGAAAGTAAAGAGTAACCTAAGTACAAGTAATTAAAATATGTTAATGCAGTAGTCCTTACGTAAGTAGGCTACATGTACTTTTTGAATGTAAAACTGAACTTTGAAAACAGCCTCCAGAGAGCGTAATATGTATTAATACTCACTGAAAACATTGATGAAAATTGCAACAAAAAAAAAGAGGACAGACTGCCAAATAAAATCATGTTTCATTTTCCACTGGCCTGTTTCTCTCAGTCCTTTCTCCACTAGTGAGGCAACAGCGCCCTCTTCTGGCTAAAGGAGGTATTAAAAGCTTACAGCACCTGGTATTCCCAGGCGGTCTCCCATCCAAGTACTAACCAGGCCCGACCCTGCTTAGCTTCCGAGATCGGACGAGATCGGGCGTGTTCAGGGTGGTATGGCCGTAAGCAAATGAACAAGTTGTTAAAGGGTTATTTATACATACTTAGGTTTAAAGTAACACCTCGCCAAAATTAGAGCAAGTGACTATGACCTAGTTGATTTTATTACTTTTCTACTCAAACGTGTGGGCCTATGGATAGACTTACACTTAATCTTACTAGATTCAGCAATACTTTGACGCTGGGAGTTAACTAAAGACTTGCAGCTTGTTTTTAAGACTTGTTTCACGACTTGCGGGCAAACTGAACGTTCAAACGTCTGATAAACACATTGAACAAACCGATTCCGTGAAGATTAACTTCCCTCTTTCAAAACTGGCCTGGTTAGTACTTGGATGGGAGACCGCCTGGGAATCCCAGGTGCTGTAAGCTTTTAATACCTGCTTCAGCCAGCAGGGGGCGCTGTAACCTCCTGCTATGCACTGCAGTTCTTTTTTTATTTGTCTATCATTGCTTCTACTTTCCTACAAAGTAGCTTACACTGAATTTTGATTGGGGATCATCTATAGCATATATAGGGACTGATTGTAATAATTATGAATTTTCATATAATTAGTAAGTGTTCCTTTGTGATTCCTAATGGAGGATTGTTTTTTTTAATGATTAGTTACAATGGAGAATGTGAGGGGATCAAATATGTATGCCCCACAGGGTTATGATTTCTACATGAAACATTGCAATGGCTGATTTATTCATTTGTCATTCAAGATTACCTCAAAACAAGTAAGTGGTGATAAAAACATAATTTCGAGTTGTCCCTTATATCTTAATCAATCACTGCTTAGGCTACTATAATAATCCTAAATCTTGTGTGCCTTAATGCAACATTTAAACTTATTTCTGCTGTTCACTGTTCACAAGTTTGCAGTATTGAAAACCTTAATAAATCCACAGTAAAAGTGACGATGCAAAATGGTCAACTTCTGAAAAATCGTCAATTGATTCTGAAAAAATATTGATTGATAAGTAAGCATCACTTGTTTGCAGGTTTTTTTTAAATTCAATCTTAATAGTAATCATTTATAATAATTCCTGATTTGGTGTAAATGTTTATTATTGATGTGAAAACATTTATAATGATGGTGAATATTTCCAGTTGAATCAAATGTATAATATGGCTACCAGAGTGTTGTGGGGAAGTAAAGAGTAACCTAAGTACAAGTAATTAAAATATGTTAATGCAGTAGTCCTTACGTAAGTAGGCTACATGTACTTTTTGAATGTAAAACTGAACTTTGAAAACAGCCTCCAGAGAGCGTAATATGTATTAATACTCACTGAAAACATTGATGAAAATTGCAACAACAAAAAAAAAAGAGAGGACAGACTGCCAAATAAAATCATGTTTCATTTTCCACTGGCCTGTTTCTCTCAGTCCTTTCTCCACTAGTGAGGCAACAGCGCCCTCTTCTGGCTAAAGGAGGTATTAAATACTTACAGCACCTGGTATTCCCAGGCGGTCTCCCATCCAAGTACTAACCAGGCCCGACCCTGCTTAGCTTCCAAGATCGGACGAGATCGGGCGTGTTCAGGGTGGTATGGCCGTAAGCGAATGAACAGGTTGTTAAAGGGTTATTTATACATACTTAGGTTTAAAGTAACACCTCGCCAAAATTAGAGCAAGTGACTATGACCTAGTTGATTTTATTACTTTTCTACTCAAACGTGTGGGCCTATGGATAGACTTACACTTAATCTTACTAGATTCAGCAATACTTTGACACTGGGAGTTAACTAAAGACTTGCAGCTTGTTTTTAAGACTTGTTTCACGACTTGCGGGCAAACTGAACGTTCAAACGTCTGATAAACACATTGAACAAACCGATTCCGTGAAGATTAACTTCCCTCTTTCAAAACTGGCCTGGTTAGTACTTGGATGGGAGACCGCCTGGGAATCCCAGGTGCTGTAAGCTTTTAATACCTGCTTCAGCCAGCAGGGGGCGCTGTAACCTCCTGCTATGCACTGCAGTTCTTTTTTTATTTGTCTATCATTGCTTCTACTTTCCTACAAAGTAGCTTACACTGAATTTTGATTGGGGATCATCTATAGCATATATAGGGACTGATTGTAATAATTATGAATTTTCATATAATTAGTAAGTGTTCCTTTGTGATTCCTAATGGAGGATTGTTTTTTTTAATGATTAGTTACAATGGAGAATGTGAGGGGATCAAATATGTATGCCCCACAGGGTTATGATTTCTACATGAAACATTGCAATGGCTGATTTATTCATTTGTCATTCAAGATTACCTCAAAACAAGTAAGTGGTGATAAAAACATAATTTCGAGTTGTCCCTTATATCTTAATCAATCACTGCTTAGGCTACTATAATAATCCTAAATCTTGTGTGCCTTAATGCAACATTTAAACTTATTTCTGCTGTTCACTGTTCACAAGTTTGCAGTATTGAAAACCTTAATAAATCCACAGTAAAAGTGACGATGCAAAATGGTCAACTTCTGAAAAATCGTCAATTGATTCTGAAAAAATATTGATTGATAAGTAAGCATCACTTGTTTGCAGGTTTTTTTTAAATTCAATCTTAATAGTAATCATTTATAATAATTCCTGATTTGGTGTAAATGTTTATTATTGATGTGAAAACATTTATAATGATGGTGAATATTTCCAGTTGAATCAAATGTATAATATGGCTACCAGAGTGTTGTGGGAAAGTAAAGAGTAACCTAAGTACAAGTAATTAAAATATGTTAATGCAGTAGTCCTTACGTAAGTAGGCTACATGTACTTTTTGAATGTAAAACTGAACTTTGAAAACAGCCTCCAGAGAGCGTAATATGTATTAATACTCACTGAAAACATTGATGAAAATTGCAACAAAAAAAAAGAGGACAGACTGCCAAATAAAATCATGTTTCATTTTCCACTGGCCTGTTTCTCTCAGTCCTTTCTCCACTAGTGAGGCAACAGC
>NC_089207.1:7664639-7697139 GCF_963930695.1 Labrus bergylta | reverse complement strand
AACTGAACGTTCAAACGTCTGATAAACACATTGAACAAACCGATTCCGTGAAGATTAACTTCCCTCTTTCAAAACTGGCCTGGTTAGTACTTGGATGGGAGACCGCCTGGGAATACCAGGTGCTGTAAGCTTTTAATACCTGCTTCAGCCAGCAGGGGACGCTGTAACCTCCTGCTATGCACTGCAGTTCTTTTTTTATTTGTCTATCATTGCTTCTACTTTCCTACAAAGTAGCTTACACTGAATTTTGATTGGGGATCATCTATAGCATATATAGGGACTGATTGTAATAATTATGAATTTTCATATAATTAGTAAGTGTTCCTTTGTGATTCCTAATGGAGGATTGTTTTTTTTAATGATTAGTTACAATGGAGAATGTGAGGGGATCAAATATGTATGCCCCACAGGGTTATGATTTCTACATGAAACATTGCAATGGCTGATTTATTCATTTGTCATTCAAGATTACCTCAAAACAAGTAAGTGGTGATAAAAACATAATTTCGAGTTGTCCCTTGTATCTTAATCAATCACTGCTTAGGCTACTATAATAATCCTAAATCTTGTGTGCCTTAATGCAACATTTAAACTTATTTCTGCTGTTCACTGTTCACAAGTTTGCAGGATTGAAAACCTTAATAAATCCACAGTAAAAGTGACGATGCGAAATGGTCAACTTCTGAAAAATCGTCAATTGATTGATAAGTAAGCATCACTTGTTTGCAGGTTTTTTTTAAATTCAATCTTAATAGTAATCATTTATAATAATTCCTGATTTGGTGTAAATGTTTATTATTGATGTGAAAACATTTATAATGATGGTGAATATTTCCAGTTGAATCAAATGTATAATATGGCTACCAGAGTGTTGTGGGGAAGTAAAGAGTAACCTAAGTACAAGTAATTAAAATATGTTAATGCAGTAGTCCTTACGTAAGTAGGCTACATGTACTTTTTGAATGTAAAACTGAACTTTGAAAACAGCCTCCAGAGAGCGTAATATGTATTAATACTCACTGAAAACATTGATGAAAATTGCAACAAAAAAAAAGAGGACAGACTGCCAAATAAAATCATGTTTCATTTTCCACTGGCCTGTTTCTCTCAGTCCTTTCTCCACTAGTGAGGCAACAGCGCCCTCTTCTGGCTAAAGGAGGTATTAAAAGCTTACAGCACCTGGTATTCCCAGGCGGTCTCCCATCCAAGTACTAACCAGGCCCGACCCTGCTTAGCTTCCGAGATCGGACGAGATCGGGCGTGTTCAGGGTGGTATGGCCGTAAGTGAATGAACAGGTTGTTAAAGGGTTATTTATACATACTTAGGTTTAAAGTAACACCTCGCCAAAATTAGAGCAAGTGACTATGACCTAGTTGATTTTATTACTTTTCTACTCAAACGTGTGGGCCTATGGATAGATTTACACTTAATCTTACTAGATTCAGCAATACTTTGACGCTGGGAGTTAACTAAAGACTTGCAGCTTGTTTTTAAGACTTGTTTCACGACTTGCGGGCAAACTGAACGTTCAAACGTCTGATAAACACATTGAACAAACCGATTCCGTGAAGATTAACTTCCCTCTTTCAAAACTGGCCTGGTTAGTACTTGGATGGGAGACCGCCTGGGAATCCCAGGTGCTGTAAGCTTTTAATACCTGCTTCAGCCAGCAGGGGACGCTGTAACCTCCTGCTATGCACTGCAGTTCTTTTTTTATTTGTCTATCATTGCTTCTACTTTCCTACAAAGTAGCTTACACTGAATTTTGATTGGGGATCATCTATAGCATATATAGGGACTGATTGTAATAATTATGAATTTTCATATAATTAGTAAGTGTTCCTTTGTGATTCCTAATGGAGGATTGTTTTTTTAATGATTAGTTACAATGGAGAATGTGAGGGGATCAAATATGTATGCCCCACAGGGTTATGATTTCTACATGAAACATTGCAATGGCTGATTTATTCATTTGTCATTCAAGATTACCTCAAAACAAGTAAGTGGTGATAAAAACATAATTTCGAGTTGTCCCTTGTATCTTAATCAATCACTGCTTAGGCTACTATAATAATCCTAAATCTTGTGTGCCTTAATGCAACATTTAAACTTATTTCTGCTGTTCACTGTTCACAAGTTTGCAGGATTGAAAACCTTAATAAATCCACAGTAAAAGTGACGATGCGAAATGGTCAACTTCTGAAAAATCGTCAATTGATTGATAAGTAAGCATCACTTGTTTGCAGGTTTTTTTTAAATTCAATCTTAATAGTAATCATTTATAATAATTCCTGATTTGGTGTAAATGTTTATTATTGATGTGAAAACATTTATAATGATGGTGAATATTTCCAGTTGAATCAAATGTATAATATGGCTACCAGAGTGTTGTGGGGAAGTAAAGAGTAACCTAAGTACAAGTAATTAAAATATGTTAATGCAGTAGTCCTTACTTAAGTAGGCTACATGTACTTTTTGAATGTAAAACTGAACTTTGAAAACAGCCTCCAGAGAGCGTAATATGTATTAATACTCACTGAAAACATTGATGAAAATTGCAACAACAAAAAAAAAAGAGAGGACAGACTGCCAAATAAAATCATGTTTCATTTTCCACTGGCCTGTTTCTCTCAGTCCTTTCTCCACTAGTGAGGCAACAGCGCCCTCTTCTGGCTAAAGGAGGTATTAAAAGCTTACAGCACCTGGTATTCCCAGGCGGTCTCCCATCCAAGTACTAACCAGGCCCGACCCTGCTTAGCTTCCGAGATCGGATGAGATCGGGCGTGTTCAGGGTGGTATGGCCGTAAGCGAATAAACAGGTTGTTAAAGGGTTATTTATACATACTTAGGTTTAAAGTAACACCTCGCCAAAATTAGAGCAAGTGACTATGACCTAGTTGATTTTATTACTTTTCTACTCAAACGTGTGGGCCTATGGATAGACTTACACTTAATCTTACTAGATTCAGCAATACTTTGACGCTGGGAGTTAACTAAAGACTTGCAGCTTGTTTTTAAGACTTGTTTCACGACTTGCGGGCAAACTGAACGTTCAAACGTCTGATAAACACATTGAACAAACCGATTCCGTGAAGATTAACTTCCCTCTTTCAAAACTGGCCTGGTTAGTACTTGGATGGGAGACCGCCTGGGAATCCCAGGTGCTGTAAGCTTTTAATACCTGCTTCAGCCAGCAGGGGACGCTGTAACCTCCTGCTATGCACTGCAGTTCTTTTTTTATTTGTCTATCATTGCTTCTACTTTCCTACAAAGTAGCTTACACTGAATTTTGATTGGGGATCATCTATAGCATATATAGGGACTGATTGTAATAATTATGAATTTTCATATAATTAGTAAGTGTTCCTTTGTGATTCCTAATGGAGGATTGTTTTTTTTAATGATTAGTTACAATGGAGAATGTGAGGGGATCAAATATGTATGCCCCACAGGGTTATGATTTCTACATGAAACATTGCAATGGCTGATTTATTCATTTGTCATTCAAGATTACCTCAAAACAAGTAAGTGGTGATAAAAACATAATTTCGAGTTGTCCCTTGTATCTTAATCAATCACTGCTTAGGCTACTATAATAATCCTAAATCTTGTGTGCCTTAATGCAACATTTAAACTTATTTCTGCTGTTCACTGTTCACAAGTTTGCAGGATTGAAAACCTTAATAAATCCACAGTAAAAGTGACGATGCGAAATGGTCAACTTCTGAAAAATCGTCAATTGATTGATAAGTAAGCATCACTTGTTTGCAGGTTTTTTTTAAATTCAATCTTAATAGTAATCATTTATAATAATTCCTGATTTGGTGTAAATGTTTATTATTGATGTGAAAACATTTATAATGATGGTGAATATTTCCAGTTGAATCAAATGTATAATATGGCTACCAGAGTGTTGTGGGGAAGTAAAGAGTAACCTAAGTACAAGTAATTAAAATATGTTAATGCAGTAGTCCTTACGTAAGTAGGCTACATGTACTTTTTGAATGTAAAACTGAACTTTGAAAACAGCCTCCAGAGAGCGTAATATGTATTAATACTCACTGAAAACATTGATGAAAATTGCAACAAAAAAAAAGAGGACAGACTGCCAAATAAAATCATGTTTCATTTTCCACTGGCCTGTTTCTCTCAGTCCTTTCTCCACTAGTGAGGCAACAGCGCCCTCTTCTGGCTAAAGGAGGTATTAAAAGCTTACAGCACCTGGTATTCCCAGGCGGTCTCCCATCCAAGTACTAACCAGGCCCAACCCTGCTTAGCTTCCGAGATCGGACGAGATCGGGCGTGTTCAGGGTGGTATGGCCGTAAGCGAATGAACAGGTTGTTAAAGGGTTATTTATACATACTTAGGTTTAAAGTAACACCTCGCCAAAATTAGAGCAAGTGACTATGACCTAGTTGATTTTATTACTTTTCTACTCAAACGTGTGGGCCTATGGATAGACTTACACTTAATCTTACTAGATTCAGCAATACTTTGACGCTGGGAGTTAACTAAAGACTTGCAGCTTGTTTTTAAGACTTGTTTCACGACTTGCGGGCAAACTGAACGTTCAAACGTCTGATAAACACATTGAACAAACCGATTCCGTGAAGATTAACTTCCCTCTTTCAAAACTGGCCTGGTTAGTACTTGGATGGGAGACCGCCTGGGAATCCCAGGTGCTGTAAGCTTTTAATACCTGCTTCAGCCAGCAGGGGACGCTGTAACCTCCTGCTATGCACTGCAGTTCTTTTTTTATTTGTCTATCATTGCTTCTACTTTCCTACAAAGTAGCTTACACTGAATTTTGATTGGGGATCATCTATAGCATATATAGGGACTGATTGTAATAATTATGAATTTTCATATAATTAGTAAGTGTTCCTTTCTGATTCCTAATGGAGGATTGTTTTTTTAATGATTAGTTACAATGGAGAATGTGAGGGGATCAAATATGTATGCCCCACAGGGTTATGATTTCTACATGAAACATTGCAATGGCTGATTTATTCATTTGTCATTCAAGATTACCTCAAAACAAGTAAGTGGTGATAAAAACATAATTTCGAGTTGTCCCTTGTATCTTAATCAATCACTGCTTAGGCTACTATAATAATCCTAAATCTTGTGTGCCTTAATGCAACATTTAAACTTATTTCTGCTGTTCACTGTTCACAAGTTTGCAGGATTGAAAACCTTAATAAATCCACAGTAAAAGTGACGATGCGAAATGGTCAACTTCTGAAAAATCGTCAATTGATTGATAAGTAAGCATCACTTGTTTGCAGGTTTTTTTTAAATTCAATCTTAATAGTAATCATTTATAATAATTCCTGATTTGGTGTAAATGTTTATTATTGATGTGAAAACATTTATAATGATGGTGAATATTTCCAGTTGAATCAAATGTATAATATGGCTACCAGAGTGTTGTGGGGAAGTAAAGAGTAACCTAAGTACAAGTAATTAAAATATGTTAATGCAGTAGTCCTTACGTAAGTAGGCTACATGTACTTTTTGAATGTAAAACTGAACTTTGAAAACAGCCTCCAGAGAGCGTAATATGTATTAATACTCACTGAAAACACTGATGAAAATTGCAACAAAAAAAAAGAGAACAGACTGCCAAATAAAATCATGTTTCATTTTCCACTGGCCTGTTTCTCTCAGTCCTTTCTCCACTAGTGAGGCAACAGCGCCCTCTTCTGGCTAAAGGAGGTATTAAAAGCTTACAGCACCTGGTATTCCCAGGCGGTCTCCCATCCAAGTACTAACCAGGCCCGACCCTGCTTAGCTTCCGAGATCGGACGAGATCGGGCGTGTTCAGGGTGGTATGGCCGTAAGCGAATGAACAGGTTGTTAAAGGGTTATTTATACATACTTAGGTTTAAAGTAACACCTCGCCAAAATTAGAGCAAGTGACTATGACCTAGTTGATTTTATTACTTTTCTACTCAAACGTGTGGGCCTATGGATAGACTTACACTTAATCTTACTAGATTCAGCAATACTTTGACGCTGGGAGTTAACTAAAGACTTGCAGCTTGTTTTTAAGACTTGTTTCACGACTTGCGGGCAAACTGAACGTTCAAACGTCTGATAAACACATTGAACAAACCGATTCCGTGAAGATTAACTTCCCTCTTTCAAAACTGGCCTGGTTAGTACTTGGATGGGAGACCGCCTGGGAATCCCAGGTGCTGTAAGCTTTTAATACCTGCTTCAGCCAGCAGGGGACGCTGTAACCTCCTGCTATGCACTGCAGTTCTTTTTTTATTTGTCTATCATTGCTTCTACTTTCCTACAAAGTAGCTTACACTGAATTTTGATTGGGGATCATCTATAGCATATATAGGGACTGATTGTAATAATTATGAATTTTCATATAATTAGTAAGTGTTCCTTTGTGATTCCTAATGGAGGATTGTTTTTTTAATGATTAGTTACAATGGAGAATGTGAGGGGATCAAATATGTATGCCCCACAGGGTTATGATTTCTACATGAAACATTGCAATGGCTGATTTATTCATTTGTCATTCAAGATTACCTCAAAACAAGTAAGTGGTGATAAAAACATAATTTCGAGTTGTCCCTTGTATCTTAATCAATCACTGCTTAGGCTACTATAATAATCCTAAATCTTGTGTGCCTTAATGCAACATTTAAACTTATTTCTGCTGTTCACTGTTCACAAGTTTGCAGGATTGAAAACCTTAATAAATCCACAGTAAAAGTGACGATGCGAAATGGTCAACTTCTGAAAAATCGTCAATTGATTGATAAGTAAGCATCACTTGTTTGCAGGTTTTTTTTAAATTCAATCTTAATAGTAATCATTTATAATAATTCCTGATTTGGTGTAAATGTTTATTATTGATGTGAAAACATTTATAATGATGGTGAATATTTCCAGTTGAATCAAATGTATAATATGGCTACCAGAGTGTTGTGGGGAAGTAAAGAGTAACCTAAGTACAAGTAATTAAAATATGTTAATGCAGTAGTCCTTACGTAAGTAGGCTACATGTACTTTTTGAATGTAAAACTGAACTTTGAAAACAGCCTCCAGAGAGCGTAATATGTATTAATACTCACTGAAAACACTGATGAAAATTGCAACAAAAAAAAAGAGAACAGACTGCCAAATAAAATCATGTTTCATTTTCCACTGGCCTGTTTCTCTCAGTCCTTTCTCCACTAGTGAGGCAACAGCGCCCTCTTCTGGCTAAAGGAGGTATTAAAAGCTTACAGCACCTGGTATTCCCAGGCGGTCTCCCATCCAAGTACTAACCAGGCCCGACCCTGCTTAGTTTCCGAGATCGGATGAGATCGGGGGTGTTCAGGGTGGTATGGCCGTAAGCGAATGAACAGGTTGTTAAAGGGTTATTTATACATACTTAGGTTTAAAGTAACACCTCGCCAAAATTAGAGCAAGTGACTATGACCTAGTTGATTTTATTACTTTTCTACTCAAACGTGTGGGCCTATGGATAGACTTACACTTAATCTTACTAGATTCAGCAATACTTTGACGCTGGGAGTTAACTAAAGACTTGCAGCTTGTTTTTAAGACTTGTTTCACGACTTGCGGGCAAACTGAACGTTCAAACGTCTGATAAACACATTGAACAAACCGATTCCGTGAAGATTAACTTCCCTCTTTCAAAACTGGCCTGGTTAGTACTTGGATGGGAGACCGCCTGGGAATACCAGGTGCTGTAAGCTTTTAATACCTGCTTCAGCCAGCAGGGCACGCTGTAACCTCCTGCTATGCACTGCAGTTCTTTTTTTATTTGTCTATCATTGCTTCTACTTTCCTACAAAGTAGCTTACACTGAATTTTGATTGGGGATCATCTATAGCATATATAGGGACTGATTGTAATAATTATGAATTTTCATATAATTAGTAAGTGTTCCTTTGTGATTCCTAATGGAGGATTGTTTTTTTAATGATTAGTTACAATGGAGAATGTGAGGGGATCAAATATGTATGCCCCACAGGGTTATGATTTCTACATGAAACATTGCAATGGCTGATTTATTCATTTGTCATTCAAGATTACCTCAAAACAAGTAAGTGGTGATAAAAACATAATTTCGAGTTGTCCCTTGTATCTTAATCAATCACTGCTTAGGCTACTATAATAATCCTAAATCTTGTGTGCCTTAATGCAACATTTAAACTTATTTCTGCTGTTCACTGTTCACAAGTTTGCAGGATTGAAAACCTTAATAAATCCACAGTAAAAGTGACGATGCAAAATGGTCAACTTCTGAAAAATCGTCAATTGATTGATAAGTAAGCATCACTTGTTTGCAGGTTTTTTTTAAATTCAATCTTAATAGTAATCATTTATAATAATTCCTGATTTGGTGTAAATGTTTATTATTGATGTGAAAACATTTATAATGATGGTGAATATTTCCAGTTGAATCAAATGTATAATATGGCTACCAGAGTGTTGTGGGGAAGTAAAGAGTAACCTAAGTACAAGTAATTAAAATATGTTAATGCAGTAGTCCTTACGTAAGTAGGCTACATGTACTTTTTGAATGTAAAACTGAACTTTGAAAACAGCCTCCAGAGAGCGTAATATGTATTAATACTCACTGAAAACATTGATGAAAATTGCAACAAAAAAAAAGAGGACAGACTGCCAAATAAAATCATGTTTCATTTTCCACTGGCCTGTTTCTCTCAGTCCTTTCTCCACTAGTGAGGCAACAGCGCCCTCTTCTGGCTAAAGGAGGTATTAAAAGCTTACAGCACCTGGTATTCCCAGGCGGTCTCCCATCCAAGTACTAACCAGGCCCGACCCTGCTTAGCTTCCGAGATCGGACGAGATCGGGCGTGTTCAGGGTGGTATGGCCGTAAGCGAATGAACAGGTTGTTAAAGGGTTATTTATACATACTTAGGTTTAAAGTAACACCTCGCCAAAATTAGAGCAAGTGACTATGACCTAGTTGATTTTATTACTTTTCTACTCAAACGTGTGGGCCTATGGATAGACTTACACTTAATCTTACTAGATTCAGCAATACTTTGACGCTGGGAGTTAACTAAAGACTTGCAGCTTGTTTTTAAGACTTGTTTCACGACTTGCGGGCAAACTGAACGTTCAAACGTCTGATAAACACATTGAACAAACCGATTCCGTGAAGATTAACTTCCCTCTTTCAAAACTGGCCTGGTTAGTACTTGGATGGGAGACCGCCTGGGAATACCAGGTGCTGTAAGCTTTTAATACCTGCTTCAGCCAGCAGGGCACGCTGTAACCTCCTGCTATGCACTGCAGTTCTTTTTTTATTTGTCTATCATTGCTTCTACTTTCCTACAAAGTAGCTTACACTGAATTTTGATTGGGGATCATCTATAGCATATATAGGGACTGATTGTAATAATTATGAATTTTCATATAATTAGTAAGTGTTCCTTTGTGATTCCTAATGGAGGATTGTTTTTTTAATGATTAGTTACAATGGAGAATGTGAGGGGATCAAATATGTATGCCCCACAGGGTTATGATTTCTACATGAAACATTGCAATGGCTGATTTATTCATTTGTCATTCAAGATTACCTCAAAACAAGTAAGTGGTGATAAAAACATAATTTCGAGTTGTCCCTTGTATCTTAATCAATCACTGCTTAGGCTACTATAATAATCCTAAATCTTGTGTGCCTTAATGCAACATTTAAACTTATTTCTGCTGTTCACTGTTCACAAGTTTGCAGGATTGAAAACCTTAATAAATCCACAGTAAAAGTGACGATGCGAAATGGTCAACTTCTGAAAAATCGTCAATTGATTGATAAGTAAGCATCACTTGTTTGCAGGTTTTTTTTAAATTCAATCTTAATAGTAATCATTTATAATAATTCCTGATTTGGTGTAAATGTTTATTATTGATGTGAAAACATTTATAATGATGGTGAATATTTCCAGTTGAATCAAATGTATAATATGGCTACCAGAGTGTTGTGGGGAAGTAAAGAGTAACCTAAGTACAAGTAATTAAAATATGTTAATGCAGTAGTCCTTACGTAAGTAGGCTACATGTACTTTTTGAATGTAAAACTGAACTTTGAAAACAGCCTCCAGAGAGCGTAATATGTATTAATACTCACTGAAAACATTGATGAAAATTGCAACAAAAAAAAAGAGGACAGACTGCCAAATAAAATCATGTTTCATTTTCCACTGGCCTGTTTCTCTCAGTCCTTTCTCCACTAGTGAGGCAACAGCGCCCTCTTCTGGCTAAAGGAGGTATTAAAAGCTTACAGCACCTGGTATTCCCAGGCGGTCTCTCATCCAAGTACTAACCAGGCCCGACCCTGCTTAGCTTCCGAGATCGGACGAGATCGGGCGTGTTCAGGGTGGTATGGCCGTAAGCGAATGAACAGGTTGTTAAAGGGTTATTTATACATACTTAGGTTTAAAGTAACACCTCGCCAAAATTAGAGCAAGTGACTATGACCTAGTTGATTTTATTACTTTTCTACTCAAACGTGTGGGCCTATGGATAGACTTACACTTAATCTTACTAGATTCAGCAATACTTTGACGCTGGGAGTTAACTAAAGACTTGCAGCTTGTTTTTAAGACTTGTTTCACGACTTGCGGGCAAACTGAACGTTCAAACGTCTGATAAACACATTGAACAAACCGATTCCGTGAAGATTAACTTCCCTCTTTCAAAACTGGCCTGGTTAGTACTTGGATGGGAGACCGCCTGGGAATACCAGGTGCTGTAAGCTTTTAATACCTGCTTCAGCCAGCAGGGCACGCTGTAACCTCCTGCTATGCACTGCAGTTCTTTTTTTATTTGTCTATCATTGCTTCTACTTTCCTACAAAGTAGCTTACACTGAATTTTGATTGGGGATCATCTATAGCATATATAGGGACTGATTGTAATAATTATGAATTTTCATATAATTAGTAAGTGTTCCTTTGTGATTCCTAATGGAGGATTGTTTTTTTAATGATTAGTTACAATGGAGAATGTGAGGGGATCAAATATGTATGCCCCACAGGGTTATGATTTCTACATGAAACATTGCAATGGCTGATTTATTCATTTGTCATTCAAGATTACCTCAAAACAAGTAAGTGGTGATAAAAACATAATTTCGAGTTGTCCCTTGTATCTTAATCAATCACTGCTTAGGCTACTATAATAATCCTAAATCTTGTGTGCCTTAATGCAACATTTAAACTTATTTCTGCTGTTCACTGTTCACAAGTTTGCAGGATTGAAAACCTTAATAAATCCACAGTAAAAGTGACGATGCGAAATGGTCAACTTCTGAAAAATCGTCAATTGATTGATAAGTAAGCATCACTTGTTTGCAGGTTTTTTTTAAATTCAATCTTAATAGTAATCATTTATAATAATTCCTGATTTGGTGTAAATGTTTATTATTGATGTGAAAACATTTATAATGATGGTGAATATTTCCAGTTGAATCAAATGTATAATATGGCTACCAGAGTGTTGTGGGGAAGTAAAGAGTAACCTAAGTACAAGTAATTAAAATATGTTAATGCAGTAGTCCTTACGTAAGTAGGCTACATGTACTTTTTGAATGTAAAACTGAACTTTGAAAACAGCCTCCAGAGAGCGTAATATGTATTAATACTCACTGAAAACATTGATGAAAATTGCAACAACAAAAAAAGAGGACAGACTGCCAAATAAAATCATGTTTCATTTTCCACTGGCCTGTTTCTCTCAGTCCTTTCTCCACTAGTGAGGCAACAGCGCCCTCTTCTGGCTAAAGGAGGTATTAAAAGCTTACAGCACCTGGTATTCCCAGGCGGTCTCCCATCCAAGTACTAACCAGGCCCGACCCTGCTTAGCTTCCAAGATCGGACGAGATCGGGCCTGTTCAGGGTGGTATGGCCGTAAGCGAATGAACAGGTTGTTAAAGGGTTATTTATACATACTTAGGTTTAAAGTAACACCTCGCCAAAATTAGAGCAAGTGACTATGACCTAGTTGATTTTATTACTTTTCTACTCAAACGTGTGGGCCTATGGATAGACTTACACTTAATCTTACTAGATTCAGCAATACTTTGACGCTGGGAGTTAACTAAAGACTTGCAGCTTGTTTTTAAGACTTGTTTCACGACTTGCGGGCAAACTGAACGTTCAAACGTCTGATAAACACATTGAACAAACCGATTCCGTGAAGATTAACTTCCCTCTTTCAAAACTGGCCTGGTTAGTACTTGGATGGGAGACCGCCTGGGAATACCAGGTGCTGTAAGCTTTTAATACCTGCTTCAGCCAGCAGGGCACGCTGTAACCTCCTGCTATGCACTGCAGTTCTTTTTTTATTTGTCTATCATTGCTTCTACTTTCCTACAAAGTAGCTTACACTGAATTTTGATTGGGGATCATCTATAGCATATATAGGGACTGATTGTAATAATTATGAATTTTCATATAATTAGTAAGTGTTCCTTTGTGATTCCTAATGGAGGATTGTTTTTTTAATGATTAGTTACAATGGAGAATGTGAGGGGATCAAATATGTATGCCCCACAGGGTTATGATTTCTACATGAAACATTGCAATGGCTGATTTATTCATTTGTCATTCAAGATTACCTCAAAACAAGTAAGTGGTGATAAAAACATAATTTCGAGTTGTCCCTTGTATCTTAATCAATCACTGCTTAGGCTACTATAATAATCCTAAATCTTGTGTGCCTTAATGCAACATTTAAACTTATTTCTGCTGTTCACTGTTCACAAGTTTGCAGGATTGAAAACCTTAATAAATCCACAGTAAAAGTGACGATGCGAAATGGTCAACTTCTGAAAAATCGTCAATTGATTGATAAGTAAGCATCACTTGTTTGCAGGTTTTTTTTAAATTCAATCTTAATAGTAATCATTTATAATAATTCCTGATTTGGTGTAAATGTTTATTATTGATGTGAAAACATTTATAATGATGGTGAATATTTCCAGTTGAATCAAATGTATAATATGGCTACCAGAGTGTTGTGGGGAAGTAAAGAGTAACCTAAGTACAAGTAATTAAAATATGTTAATGCAGTAGTCCTTACGTAAGTAGGCTACATGTACTTTTTGAATGTAAAACTGAACTTTGAAAACAGCCTCCAGAGAGCGTAATATGTATTAATACTCACTGAAAACATTGATGAAAATTGCAACAAAAAAAAAGAGGACAGACTGCCAAATAAAATCATGTTTCATTTTCCACTGGCCTGTTTCTCTCAGTCCTTTCTCCACTAGTGAGGCAACAGCGCCCTCTTCTGGCTAAAGGAGGTATTAAAAGCTTACAGCACCTGGTATTCCCAGGCGGTCTCTCATCCAAGTACTAACCAGGCCCGACCCTGCTTAGCTTCCAAGATCGGACGAGATCGGGCGTGTTCAGGGTGGTATGGCCGTAAGCGAATGAACAGGTTGTTAAAGGGTTATTTATACATACTTAGGTTTAAAGTAACACCTCGCCAAAATTAGAGCAAGTGACTATGACCTAGTTGATTTTATTACTTTTCTACTCAAACGTGTGGGCCTATGGATAGACTTACACTTAATCTTACTAGATTCAGCAATACTTTGACGCTGGGAGTTAACTAAAGACTTGCAGCTTGTTTTTAAGACTTGTTTCACGACTTGCGGGCAAACTGAACGTTCAAACGTCTGATAAACACATTGAACAAACCGATTCCGTGAAGATTAACTTCCCTCTTTCAAAACTGGCCTGGTTAGTACTTGGATGGGAGACCGCCTGGGAATACCAGGTGCTGTAAGCTTTTAATACCTGCTTCAGCCAGCAGGGCACGCTGTAACCTCCTGCTATGCACTGCAGTTCTTTTTTTATTTGTCTATCATTGCTTCTACTTTCCTACAAAGTAGCTTACACTGAATTTTGATTGGGGATCATCTATAGCATATATAGGGACTGATTGTAATAATTATGAATTTTCATATAATTAGTAAGTGTTCCTTTGTGATTCCTAATGGAGGATTGTTTTTTTAATGATTAGTTACAATGGAGAATGTGAGGGGATCAAATATGTATGCCCCACAGGGTTATGATTTCTACATGAAACATTGCAATGGCTGATTTATTCATTTGTCATTCAAGATTACCTCAAAACAAGTAAGTGGTGATAAAAACATAATTTCGAGTTGTCCCTTGTATCTTAATCAATCACTGCTTAGGCTACTATAATAATCCTAAATCTTGTGTGCCTTAATGCAACATTTAAACTTATTTCTGCTGTTCACTGTTCACAAGTTTGCAGGATTGAAAACCTTAATAAATCCACAGTAAAAGTGACGATGCGAAATGGTCAACTTCTGAAAAATCGTCAATTGATTGATAAGTAAGCATCACTTGTTTGCAGGTTTTTTTTAAATTCAATCTTAATAGTAATCATTTATAATAATTCCTGATTTGGTGTAAATGTTTATTATTGATGTGAAAACATTTATAATGATGGTGAATATTTCCAGTTGAATCAAATGTATAATATGGCTACCAGAGTGTTGTGGGGAAGTAAAGAGTAACCTAAGTACAAGTAATTAAAATATGTTAATGCAGTAGTCCTTACGTAAGTAGGCTACATGTACTTTTTGAATGTAAAACTGAACTTTGAAAACAGCCTCCAGAGAGCGTAATATGTATTAATACTCACTGAAAACATTGATGAAAATTGCAACAACAAAAAAAGAGGACAGACTGCCAAATAAAATCATGTTTCATTTTCCACTGGCCTGTTTCTCTCAGTCCTTTCTCCACTAGTGAGGCAACAGCGCCCTCTTCTGGCTAAAGGAGGTATTAAAAGCTTACAGCACCTGGTATTCCCAGGCGGTCTCCCATCCAAGTACTAACCAGGCCCGACCCTGCTTAGCTTCCGAGATCGGACGAGATCGGGCGTGTTCAGGGTGGTATGGCCGTAAGCGAATGAACAGGTTGTTAAAGGGTTATTTATACATACTTAGGTTTAAAGTAACACCTCGCCAAAATTAGAGCAAGTGACTATGACCTAGTTGATTTTATTACTTTTCTACTCAAACGTGTGGGCCTATGGATAGACTTACACTTAATCTTACTAGATTCAGCAATACTTTGACGCTGGGAGTTAACTAAAGACTTGCAGCTTGTTTTTAAGACTTGTTTCACGACTTGCGGGCAAACTGAACGTTCAAACGTCTGATAAACACATTGAACAAACCGATTCCGTGAAGATTAACTTCCCTCTTTCAAAACTGGCCTGGTTAGTACTTGGATGGGAGACCGCCTGGGAATACCAGGTGCTGTAAGCTTTTAATACCTGCTTCAGCCAGCAGGGCACGCTGTAACCTCCTGCTATGCACTGCAGTTCTTTTTTTATTTGTCTATCATTGCTTCTACTTTCCTACAAAGTAGCTTACACTGAATTTTGATTGGGGATCATCTATAGCATATATAGGGACTGATTGTAATAATTATGAATTTTCATATAATTAGTAAGTGTTCCTTTGTGATTCCTAATGGAGGATTGTTTTTTTAATGATTAGTTACAATGGAGAATGTGAGGGGATCAAATATGTATGCCCCACAGGGTTATGATTTCTACATGAAACATTGCAATGGCTGATTTATTCATTTGTCATTCAAGATTACCTCAAAACAAGTAAGTGGTGATAAAAACATAATTTCGAGTTGTCCCTTGTATCTTAATCAATCACTGCTTAGGCTACTATAATAATCCTAAATCTTGTGTGCCTTAATGCAACATTTAAACTTATTTCTGCTGTTCACTGTTCACAAGTTTGCAGGATTGAAAACCTTAATAAATCCACAGTAAAAGTGACGATGCGAAATGGTCAACTTCTGAAAAATCGTCAATTGATTGATAAGTAAGCATCACTTGTTTGCAGGTTTTTTTTAAATTCAATCTTAATAGTAATCATTTATAATAATTCCTGATTTGGTGTAAATGTTTATTATTGATGTGAAAACATTTATAATGATGGTGAATATTTCCAGTTGAATCAAATGTATAATATGGCTACCAGAGTGTTGTGGGGAAGTAAAGAGTAACCTAAGTACAAGTAATTAAAATATGTTAATGCAGTAGTCCTTACGTAAGTAGGCTACATGTACTTTTTGAATGTAAAACTGAACTTTGAAAACAGCCTCCAGAGAGCGTAATATGTATTAATACTCACTGAAAACATTGATGAAAATTGCAACAAAAAAAAAGAGGACAGACTGCCAAATAAAATCATGTTTCATTTTCCACTGGCCTGTTTCTCTCAGTCCTTTCTCCACTAGTGAGGCAACAGCGCCCTCTTCTGGCTAAAGGAGGTATTAAAAGCTTACAGCACCTGGTATTCCCAGGCGGTCTCCCATCCAAGTACTAACCAGGCCCGACCCTGCTTAGCTTCCAAGATCGGACGAGATCGGGCGTGTTCAGGGTGGTATGGCCGTAAGCGAATGAACAGGTTGTTAAAGGGTTATTTATACATACTTAGGTTTAAAGTAACACCTCGCCAAAATTAGAGCAAGTGACTATGACCTAGTTGATTTTATTACTTTTCTACTCAAACGTGTGGGCCTATGGATAGACTTACACTTAATCTTACTAGATTCAGCAATACTTTGACGCTGGGAGTTAACTAAAGACTTGCAGCTTGTTTTTAAGACTTGTTTCACGACTTGCGGGCAAACTGAACGTTCAAACGTCTGATAAACACATTGAACAAACCGATTCCGTGAAGATTAACTTCCCTCTTTCAAAACTGGCCTGGTTAGTACTTGGATGGGAGACCGCCTGGGAATACCAGGTGCTGTAAGCTTTTAATACCTGCTTCAGCCAGCAGGGCACGCTGTAACCTCCTGCTATGCACTGCAGTTCTTTTTTTATTTGTCTATCATTGCTTCTACTTTCCTACAAAGTAGCTTACACTGAATTTTGATTGGGGATCATCTATAGCATATATAGGGACTGATTGTAATAATTATGAATTTTCATATAATTAGTAAGTGTTCCTTTGTGATTCCTAATGGAGGATTGTTTTT
Organism: Labrus bergylta; assembly: GCF_963930695.1. Lineage (NCBI taxonomy): Eukaryota > Metazoa > Chordata > Actinopteri > Labriformes > Labridae > Labrus > Labrus bergylta. The sequence continues at coordinate 7,680,077 of NC_089207.1, read as the reverse complement.
TTAATGATTAGTTACAATGGAGAATGTGAGGGGATCAAATATGTATGCCCCACAGGGTTATGATTTCTACATGAAACATTGCAATGGCTGATTTATTCATTTGTCATTCAAGATTACCTCAAAACAAGTAAGTGGTGATAAAAACATAATTTCGAGTTGTCCCTTGTATCTTAATCAATCACTGCTTAGGCTACTATAATAATCCTAAATCTTGTGTGCCTTAATGCAACATTTAAACTTATTTCTGCTGTTCACTGTTCACAAGTTTGCAGGATTGAAAACCTTAATAAATCCACAGTAAAAGTGACGATGCGAAATGGTCAACTTCTGAAAAATCGTCAATTGATTGATAAGTAAGCATCACTTGTTTGCAGGTTTTTTTTAAATTCAATCTTAATAGTAATCATTTATAATAATTCCTGATTTGGTGTAAATGTTTATTATTGATGTGAAAACATTTATAATGATGGTGAATATTTCCAGTTGAATCAAATGTATAATATGGCTACCAGAGTGTTGTGGGGAAGTAAAGAGTAACCTAAGTACAAGTAATTAAAATATGTTAATGCAGTAGTCCTTACGTAAGTAGGCTACATGTACTTTTTGAATGTAAAACTGAACTTTGAAAACAGCCTCCAGAGAGCGTAATATGTATTAATACTCACTGAAAACATTGATGAAAATTGCAACAAAAAAAAAGAGGACAGACTGCCAAATAAAATCATGTTTCATTTTCCACTGGCCTGTTTCTCTCAGTCCTTTCTCCACTAGTGAGGCAACAGCGCCCTCTTCTGGCTAAAGGAGGTATTAAAAGCTTACAGCACCTGGTATTCCCAGGCGGTCTCCCATCCAAGTACTAACCAGGCCCGACCCTGCTTAGCTTCCAAGATCGGACGAGATCGGGCGTGTTCAGGGTGGTATGGCCGTAAGCGAATGAACAGGTTGTTAAAGGGTTATTTATACATACTTAGGTTTAAAGTAACACCTCGCCAAAATTAGAGCAAGTGACTATGACCTAGTTGATTTTATTACTTTTCTACTCAAACGTGTGGGCCTATGGATAGACTTACACTTAATCTTACTAGATTCAGCAATACTTTGACGCTGGGAGTTAACTAAAGACTTGCAGCTTGTTTTTAAGACTTGTTTCACGACTTGCGGGCAAACTGAACGTTCAAACGTCTGATAAACACATTGAACAAACCGATTCCGTGAAGATTAACTTCCCTCTTTCAAAACTGGCCTGGTTAGTACTTGGATGGGAGACCGCCTGGGAATACCAGGTGCTGTAAGCTTTTAATACCTGCTTCAGCCAGCAGGGCACGCTGTAACCTCCTGCTATGCACTGCAGTTCTTTTTTTATTTGTCTATCATTGCTTCTACTTTCCTACAAAGTAGCTTACACTGAATTTTGATTGGGGATCATCTATAGCATATATAGGGACTGATTGTAATAATTATGAATTTTCATATAATTAGTAAGTGTTCCTTTGTGATTCCTAATGGAGGATTGTTTTTTTAATGATTAGTTACAATGGAGAATGTGAGGGGATCAAATATGTATGCCCCACAGGGTTATGATTTCTACATGAAACATTGCAATGGCTGATTTATTCATTTGTCATTCAAGATTACCTCAAAACAAGTAAGTGGTGATAAAAACATAATTTCGAGTTGTCCCTTGTATCTTAATCAATCACTGCTTAGGCTACTATAATAATCCTAAATCTTGTGTGCCTTAATGCAACATTTAAACTTATTTCTGCTGTTCACTGTTCACAAGTTTGCAGGATTGAAAACCTTAATAAATCCACAGTAAAAGTGACGATGCGAAATGGTCAACTTCTGAAAAATCGTCAATTGATTGATAAGTAAGCATCACTTGTTTGCAGGTTTTTTTTAAATTCAATCTTAATAGTAATCATTTATAATAATTCCTGATTTGGTGTAAATGTTTATTATTGATGTGAAAACATTTATAATGATGGTGAATATTTCCAGTTGAATCAAATGTATAATATGGCTACCAGAGTGTTGTGGGGAAGTAAAGAGTAACCTAAGTACAAGTAATTAAAATATGTTAATGCAGTAGTCCTTACGTAAGTAGGCTACATGTACTTTTTGAATGTAAAACTGAACTTTGAAAACAGCCTCCAGAGAGCGTAATATGTATTAATACTCACTGAAAACATTGATGAAAATTGCAACAACAAAAAAAGAGGACAGACTGCCAAATAAAATCATGTTTCATTTTCCACTGGCCTGTTTCTCTCAGTCCTTTCTCCACTAGTGAGGCAACAGCGCCCTCTTCTGGCTAAAGGAGGTATTAAAAGCTTACAGCACCTGGTTTTCCCAGGCGGTCTCCCATCCAAGTACTAACCAGGCCCGACCCTGCTTAGCTTCCGAGATCGGACGAGATCGGGCGTGTTCAGGGTGGTATGGCCGTAAGCGAATGAACAGGTTGTTAAAGGGTTATTTATACATACTTAGGTTTAAAGTAACACCTCGCCAAAATTAGAGCAAGTGACTATGACCTAGTTGATTTTATTACTTTTCTACTCAAACGTGTGGGCCTATGGATAGACTTACACTTAATCTTACTAGATTCAGCAATACTTTGACGCTGGGAGTTAACTAAAGACTTGCAGCTTGTTTTTAAGACTTGTTTCACGACTTGCGGGCAAACTGAACGTTCAAACGTCTGATAAACACATTGAACAAACCGATTCCGTGAAGATTAACTTCCCTCTTTCAAAACTGGCCTGGTTAGTACTTGGATGGGAGACCGCCTGGGAATACCAGGTGCTGTAAGCTTTTAATACCTGCTTCAGCCAGCAGGGCACGCTGTAACCTCCTGCTATGCACTGCAGTTCTTTTTTTATTTGTCTATCATTGCTTCTACTTTCCTACAAAGTAGCTTACACTGAATTTTGATTGGGGATCATCTATAGCATATATAGGGACTGATTGTAATAATTATGAATTTTCATATAATTAGTAAGTGTTCCTTTGTGATTCCTAATGGAGGATTGTTTTTTTAATGATTAGTTACAATGGAGAATGTGAGGGGATCAAATATGTATGCCCCACAGGGTTATGATTTCTACATGAAACATTGCAATGGCTGATTTATTCATTTGTCATTCAAGATTACCTCAAAACAAGTAAGTGGTGATAAAAACATAATTTCGAGTTGTCCCTTGTATCTTAATCAATCACTGCTTAGGCTACTATAATAATCCTAAATCTTGTGTGCCTTAATGCAACATTTAAACTTATTTCTGCTGTTCACTGTTCACAAGTTTGCAGGATTGAAAACCTTAATAAATCCACAGTAAAAGTGACGATGCGAAATGGTCAACTTCTGAAAAATCGTCAATTGATTGATAAGTAAGCATCACTTGTTTGCAGGTTTTTTTTAAATTCAATCTTAATAGTAATCATTTATAATAATTCCTGATTTGGTGTAAATGTTTATTATTGATGTGAAAACATTTATAATGATGGTGAATATTTCCAGTTGAATCAAATGTATAATATGGCTACCAGAGTGTTGTGGGGAAGTAAAGAGTAACCTAAGTACAAGTAATTAAAATATGTTAATGCAGTAGTCCTTACGTAAGTAGGCTACATGTACTTTTTGAATGTAAAACTGAACTTTGAAAACAGCCTCCAGAGAGCGTAATATGTATTAATACTCACTGAAAACATTGATGAAAATTGCAACAAAAAAAAAGAGGACAGACTGCCAAATAAAATCATGTTTCATTTTCCACTGGCCTGTTTCTCTCAGTCCTTTCTCCACTAGTGAGGCAACAGCGCCCTCTTCTGGCTAAAGGAGGTATTAAAAGCTTACAGCACCTGGTATTCCCAGGCGGTCTCCCATCCAAGTACTAACCAGGCCCGACCCTGCTTAGCTTCCGAGATCGGACGTGTTCAGGGTGGTATGGCCGTAAGCGAATGAACAGGTTGTTAAAGGGTTATTTATACATACTTAGGTTTAAAGTAACACCTCGCCAAAATTAGAGCAAGTGACTATGACCTAGTTGATTTTATTACTTTTCTACTCAAACGTGTGGGCCTATGGATAGACTTACACTTAATCTTACTAGATTCAGCAATACTTTGACGCTGGGAGTTAACTAAAGACTTGCAGCTTGTTTTTAAGACTTGTTTCACGACTTGCGGGCAAACTGAACGTTCAAACGTCTGATAAACACATTGAACAAACCGATTCCGTGAAGATTAACTTCCCTCTTTCAAAACTGGCCTGGTTAGTACTTGGATGGGAGACCGCCTGGGAATCCCAGGTGCTGTAAGCTTTTAATACCTGCTTCAGCCAGCAGGGGACGCTGTAACCTCCTGCTATGCACTGCAGTTCTTTTTTTATTTGTCTATCATTGCTTCTACTTTCCTACAAAGTAGCTTACACTGAATTTTGATTGGGGATCATCTATAGCATATATAGGGACTGATTGTAATAATTATGAATTTTCATATAATTAGTAAGTGTTCCTTTGTGATTCCTAATGGAGGATTGTTTTTTTAATGATTAGTTACAATGGAGAATGTGAGGGGATCAAATATGTATGCCCCACAGGGTTATGATTTCTACATGAAACATTGCAATGGCTGATTTATTCATTTGTCATTCAAGATTACCTCAAAACAAGTAAGTGGTGATAAAAACATAATTTCGAGTTGTCCCTTGTATCTTAATCAATCACTGCTTAGGCTACTATAATAATCCTAAATCTTGTGTGCCTTAATGCAACATTTAAACTTATTTCTGCTGTTCACTGTTCACAAGTTTGCAGGATTGAAAACCTTAATAAATCCACAGTAAAAGTGACGATGCGAAATGGTCAACTTCTGAAAAATCGTCAATTGATTGATAAGTAAGCATCACTTGTTTGCAGGTTTTTTTTAAATTCAATCTTAATAGTAATCATTTATAATAATTCCTGATTTGGTGTAAATGTTTATTATTGATGTGAAAACATTTATAATGATGGTGAATATTTCCAGTTGAATCAAATGTATAATATGGCTACCAGAGTGTTGTGGGGAAGTAAAGAGTAACCTAAGTACAAGTAATTAAAATATGTTAATGCAGTAGTCCTTACGTAAGTAGGCTACATGTACTTTTTGAATGTAAAACTGAACTTTGAAAACAGCCTCCAGAGAGCGTAATATGTATTAATACTCACTGAAAACATTGATGAAAATTGCAACAAAAAAAAAGAGGACAGACTGCCAAATAAAATCATGTTTCATTTTCCACTGGCCTGTTTCTCTCAGTCCTTTCTCCACTAGTGAGGCAACAGCGCCCTCTTCTGGCTAAAGGAGGTATTAAAAGCTTACAGCACCTGGTATTCCCAGGCGGTCTCCCATCCAAGTACTAACCAGGCCCGACCCTGCTTAGCTTCCAAGATCGGACGAGATCGGGCGTGTTCAGGGTGGTATGGCCGTAAGCGAATGAACAGGTTGTTAAAGGGTTATTTATACATACTTAGGTTTAAAGTAACACCTCGCCAAAATTAGAGCAAGTGACTATGACCTAGTTGATTTTATTACTTTTCTACTCAAACGTGTGGGCCTATGGATAGACTTACACTTAATCTTACTAGATTCAGCAATACTTTGACGCTGGGAGTTAACTAAAGACTTGCAGCTTGTTTTTAAGACTTGTTTCACGACTTGCGGGCAAACTGAACGTTCAAACGTCTGATAAACACATTGAACAAACCGATTCCGTGAAGATTAACTTCCCTCTTTCAAAACTGGCCTGGTTAGTACTTGGATGGGAGACCGCCTGGGAATCCCAGGTGCTGTAAGCTTTCAATACCTGCTTCAGCCAGCAGGGGACGCTGTAACCTCCTGCTATGCACTGCAGTTCTTTTTTTATTTGTCTATCATTGCTTCTACTTTCCTACAAAGTAGCTTACACTGAATTTTGATTGGGGATCATCTATAGCATATATAGGGACTGATTGTAATAATTATGAATTTTCATATAATTAGTAAGTGTTCCTTTGTGATTCCTAATGGAGGATTGTTTTTTTAATGATTAGTTACAATGGAGAATGTGAGGGGATCAAATATGTATGCCCCACAGGGTTATGATTTCTACATGAAACATTGCAATGGCTGATTTATTCATTTGTCATTCAAGATTACCTCAAAACAAGTAAGTGGTGATAAAAACATAATTTCGAGTTGTCCCTTGTATCTTAATCAATCACTGCTTAGGCTACTATAATAATCCTAAATCTTGTGTGCCTTAATGCAACATTTAAACTTATTTCTGCTGTTCACTGTTCACAAGTTTGCAGGATTGAAAACCTTAATAAATCCACAGTAAAAGTGACGATGCGAAATGGTCAACTTCTGAAAAATCGTCAATTGATTGATAAGTAAGCATCACTTGTTTGCAGGTTTTTTTTAAATTCAATCTTAATAGTAATCATTTATAATAATTCCTGATTTGGTGTAAATGTTTATTATTGATGTGAAAACATTTATAATGATGGTGAATATTTCCAGTTGAATCAAATGTATAATATGGCTACCAGAGTGTTGTGGGGAAGTAAAGAGTAACCTAAGTACAAGTAATTAAAATATGTTAATGCAGTAGTCCTTACGTAAGTAGGCTACATGTACTTTTTGAATGTAAAACTGAACTTTGAAAACAGCCTCCAGAGAGCGTAATATGTATTAATACTCACTGAAAACATTGATGAAAATTGCAACAAAAAAAAAGAGGACAGACTGCCAAATAAAATCATGTTTCATTTTCCACTGGCCTGTTTCTCTCAGTCCTTTCTCCACTAGTGAGGCAACAGCGCCCTCTTCTGGCTAAAGGAGGTATTAAAAGCTTACAGCACCTGGTATTCCCAGGCGGTCTCCCATCCAAGTACTAACCAGGCCCGACCCTGCTTAGCTTCCGAGATCGGACGAGATCGGGCGTGTTCAGGGTGGTATGGCCGTAAGTGAATGAACAGGTTGTTAAAGGGTTATTTATACATACTTAGGTTTAAAGTAACACCTCGCCAAAATTAGAGCAAGTGACTATGACCTAGTTGATTTTATTACTTTTCTACTCAAACGTGTGGGCCTATGGATAGACTTACACTTAATCTTACTAGATTCAGCAATACTTTGACGCTGGGAGTTAACTAAAGACTTGCAGCTTGTTTTTAAGACTTGTTTCACGACTTGCGGGCAAACTGAACGTTCAAACGTCTGATAAACACATTGAACAAACCGATTCCGTGAAGATTAACTTCCCTCTTTCAAAACTGGCCTGGTTAGTACTTGGATGGGAGACCGCCTGGGAATCCCAGGTGCTGTAAGCTTTTAATACCTGCTTCAGCCAGCAGGGGACGCTGTAACTTCCTGCTATGCACTGCAGTTCTTTTTTTATTTGTCTATCATTGCTTCTACTTTCCTACAAAGTAGCTTACACTGAATTTTGATTGGGGATCATCTATAGCATATATAGGGACTGATTGTAATAATTATGAATTTTCATATAATTAGTAAGTGTTCCTTTGTGATTCCTAATGGAGGATTGTTTTTTTAATGATTAGTTACAATGGAGAATGTGAGGGGATCAAATATGTATACCCCACAGGGTTATGATTTCTACATGAAACATTGCAATGGCTGATTTATTCATTTGTCATTCAAGATTACCTCAAAACAAGTAAGTGGTGATAAAAACATAATTTCGAGTTGTCCCTTGTATCTTAATCAATCACTGCTTAGGCTACTATAATAATCCTAAATCTTGTGTGCCTTAATGCAACATTTAAACTTATTTCTGCTGTTCACTGTTCACAAGTTTGCAGGATTGAAAACCTTAATAAATCCACAGTAAAAGTGACGATGCGAAATGGTCAACTTCTGAAAAATCGTCAATTGATTGATAAGTAAGCATCACTTGTTTGCAGGTTTTTTTAAAATTCAATCTTAATAGTAATCATTTATAATAATTCCTGATTTGGTGTAAATGTTTATTATTGATGTGAAAACATTTATAATGATGGTGAATATTTCCAGTTGAATCAAATGTATAATATGGCTACCAGAGTGTTGTGGGGAAGTAAAGAGTAACCTAAGTACAAGTAATTAAAATATGTTAATGCAGTAGTCCTTACGTAAGTAGGCTACATGTACTTTTTGAATGTAAAACTGAACTTTGAAAACAGCCTCCAGAGAGCGTAATATGTATTAATACTCACTGAAAACATTGATGAAAATTGCAACAAAAAAAAAAGAGAGGACAGACTGCCAAATAAAATCATGTTTCATTTTCCACTGGCCTGTTTCTCTCAGTCCTTTCTCCACTAGTGAGGCAACAGCGCCCTCTTCTGGCTAAAGGAGGTATTAAAAGCTTACAGCACCTGGTATTCCCAGGCGGTCTCCCATCCAAGTACTAACCAGGCCCGACCCTGCTTAGCTTCCGAGATCGGACGAGATCGGGCGTGTTCAGGGTGGTATGGCCGTAAACGAATGAACAGGTTGTTAAAGGGTTATTTATACATACTTAGGTTTAAAGTAACACCTCGCCAAAATTAGAGCAAGTGACTATGACCTAGTTGATTTTATTACTTTTCTACTCAAACGTGTGGGCCTATGGATAGACTTACACTTAATCTTACTAGATTCAGCAATACTTTGACGCTGGGAGTTAACTAAAGACTTGCAGCTTGTTTTTAAGACTTGTTTCACGACTTGCGGGCAAACTGAACGTTCAAACGTTTGATAAACACATTGAACAAACCGATTCCGTGAAGATTAACTTCCCTCTTTCAAAACTGGCCTGGTTAGTACTTGGATGGGAGACCGCCTGGGAATCCCAGGTGCTGTAAGCTTTTAATACCTGCTTCAGCCAGCAGGGCACGCTGTAACCTCCTGCTATGCACTGCAGTTCTTTTTTTATTTGTCTATCATTGCTTCTACTTTCCTACAAAGTAGCTTACACTGAATTTTGATTGGGGATCATCTATAGCATATATAGGGACTGATTGTAATAATTATGAATTTTCATATAATTAGTAAGTGTTCCTTTGTGATTCCTAATGGAGGATTGTTTTTTTAATGATTAGTTACAATGGAGAATGTGAGGGGATCAAATATGTATGCCCCACAGGGTTATGATTTCTACATGAAACATTGCAATGGCTGATTTATTCATTTGTCATTCAAGATTACCTCAAAACAAGTAAGTGGTGATAAAAACATAATTTCGAGTTGTCCCTTGTATCTTAATCAATCACTGCTTAGGCTACTATAATAATCCTAAATCTTGTGTGCCTTAATGCAACATTTAAACTTATTTCTGCTGTTCACTGTTCACAAGTTTGCAGGATTGAAAACCTTAATAAATCCACAGTAAAAGTGACGATGCGAAATGGTCAACTTCTGAAAAATCGTCAATTGATTGATAAGTAAGCATCACTTGTTTGCAGGTTTTTTTTAAATTCAATCTTAATAGTAATCATTTATAATAATTCCTGATTTGGTGTAAATGTTTATTATTGATGTGAAAACATTTATAATGATGGTGAATATTTCCAGTTGAATCAAATGTATAATATGGCTACCAGAGTGTTGTGGGGAAGTAAAGAGTAACCTAAGTACAAGTAATTAAAATATGTTAATGCAGTAGTCCTTACGTAAGTAGGCTACATGTACTTTTTGAATGTAAAACTGAACTTTGAAAACAGCCTCCAGAGAGCGTAATATGTATTAATACTCACTGAAAACATTGATGAAAATTGCAACAAAAAAAAAGAGGACAGACTGCCAAATAAAATCATGTTTCATTTTCCACTGGCCTGTTTCTCTCAGTCCTTTCTCCACTAGTGAGGCAACAGCGCCCTCTTCTGGCTAAAGGAGGTATTAAAAGCTTACAGCACCTGGTATTCCCAGGCGGTCTCCCATCCAAGTACTAACCAGGCCCGACCCTGCTTAGCTTCCGAGATCGGACGAGATCGGGCGTGTTCAGGGTGGTATGGCCGTAAGTGAATGAACAGGTTGTTAAAGGGTTATTTATACATACTTAGGTTTAAAGTAACACCTCGCCAAAATTAGAGCAAGTGACTATGACCTAGTTGATTTTATTACTTTTCTACTCAAACGTGTGGGCCTATGGATAGACTTACACTTAATCTTACTAGATTCAGCAATACTTTGACGCTGGGAGTTAACTAAAGACTTGCAGCTTGTTTTTAAGACTTGTTTCACGACTTGCGGGCAAACTGAACGTTCAAACGTCTGATAAACACATTGAACAAACCGATTCCGTGAAGATTAACTTCCCTCTTTCAAAACTGGCCTGGTTAGTACTTGGATGGGAGACCGCCTGGGAATCCCAGGTGCTGTAAGCTTTTAATACCTGCTTCAGCCAGCAGGGGACGCTGTAACTTCCTGCTATGCACTGCAGTTCTTTTTTTATTTGTCTATCATTGCTTCTACTTTCCTACAAAGTAGCTTACACTGAATTTTGATTGGGGATCATCTATAGCATATATAGGGACTGATTGTAATAATTATGAATTTTCATATAATTAGTAAGTGTTCCTTTGTGATTCCTAATGGAGGATTGTTTTTTTAATGATTAGTTACAATGGAGAATGTGAGGGGATCAAATATGTATACCCCACAGGGTTATGATTTCTACATGAAACATTGCAATGGCTGATTTATTCATTTGTCATTCAAGATTACCTCAAAACAAGTAAGTGGTGATAAAAACATAATTTCGAGTTGTCCCTTGTATCTTAATCAATCACTGCTTAGGCTACTATAATAATCCTAAATCTTGTGTGCCTTAATGCAACATTTAAACTTATTTCTGCTGTTCACTGTTCACAAGTTTGCAGGATTGAAAACCTTAATAAATCCACAGTAAAAGTGACGATGCGAAATGGTCAACTTCTGAAAAATCGTCAATTGATTGATAAGTAAGCATCACTTGTTTGCAGGTTTTTTTAAAATTCAATCTTAATAGTAATCATTTATAATAATTCCTGATTTGGTGTAAATGTTTATTATTGATGTGAAAACATTTATAATGATGGTGAATATTTCCAGTTGAATCAAATGTATAATATGGCTACCAGAGTGTTGTGGGGAAGTAAAGAGTAACCTAAGTACAAGTAATTAAAATATGTTAATGCAGTAGTCCTTACGTAAGTAGGCTACATGTACTTTTTGAATGTAAAACTGAACTTTGAAAACAGCCTCCAGAGAGCGTAATATGTATTAATACTCACTGAAAACATTGATGAAAATTGCAACAAAAAAAAAAGAGAGGACAGACTGCCAAATAAAATCATGTTTCATTTTCCACTGGCCTGTTTCTCTCAGTCCTTTCTCCACTAGTGAGGCAACAGCGCCCTCTTCTGGCTAAAGGAGGTATTAAAAGCTTACAGCACCTGGTATTCCCAGGCGGTCTCCCATCCAAGTACTAACCAGGCCCGACCCTGCTTAGCTTCTGAGATCGGACGAGATCGGGCGTGTTCAGGGTGGTATGGCCGTAAACGAATGAACAGGTTGTTAAAGGGTTATTTATACATACTTAGGTTTAAAGTAACACCTCGCCAAAATTAGAGCAAGTGACTATGACCTAGTTGATTTTATTACTTTTCTACTCAAACGTGTGGGCCTATGGATAGACTTACACTTAATCTTACTAGATTCAGCAATACTTTGACGCTGGGAGTTAACTAAAGACTTGCAGCTTGTTTTTAAGACTTGTTTCACGACTTGCGGGCAAACTGAACGTTCAAACGTTTGATAAACACATTGAACAAACCGATTCCGTGAAGATTAACTTCCCTCTTTCAAAACTGGCCTGGTTAGTACTTGGATGGGAGACCGCCTGGGAATCCCAGGTGCTGTAAGCTTTTAATACCTGCTTCAGCCAGCAGGGCACGCTGTAACCTCCTGCTATGCACTGCAGTTCTTTTTTTATTTGTCTATCATTGCTTCTACTTTCCTACAAAGTAGCTTACACTGAATTTTGATTGGGGATCATCTATAGCATATATAGGGACTGATTGTAATAATTATGAATTTTCATATAATTAGTAAGTGTTCCTTTGTGATTCCTAATGGAGGATTGTTTTTTTAATGATTAGTTACAATGGAGAATGTGAGGGGATCAAATATGTATGCCCCACAGGGTTATGATTTCTACATGAAACATTGCAATGGCTGATTTATTCATTTGTCATTCAAGATTACCTCAAAACAAGTAAGTGGTGATAAAAACATAATTTCGAGTTGTCCCTTGTATCTTAATCAATCACTGCTTAGGCTACTATAATAATCCTAAATCTTGTGTGCCTTAATGCAACATTTAAACTTATTTCTGCTGTTCACTGTTCACAAGTTTGCAGGATTGAAAACCTTAATAAATCCACAGTAAAAGTGACGATGCGAAATGGTCAACTTCTGAAAAATCGTCAATTGATTGATAAGTAAGCATCACTTGTTTGCAGGTTTTTTTTAAATTCAATCTTAATAGTAATCATTTATAATAATTCCTGATTTGGTGTAAATGTTTATTATTGATGTGAAAACATTTATAATGATGGTGAATATTTCCAGTTGAATCAAATGTATAATATGGCTACCAGAGTGTTGTGGGGAAGTAAAGAGTAACCTAAGTACAAGTAATTAAAATATGTTAATGCAGTAGTCCTTACGTAAGTAGGCTACATGTACTTTTTGAATGTAAAACTGAACTTTGAAAACAGCCTCCAGAGAGCGTAATATGTATTAATACTCACTGAAAACATTGATGAAAATTGCAACAAAAAAAAAGAGGACAGACTGCCAAATAAAATCATGTTTCATTTTCCACTGGCCTGTTTCTCTCAGTCCTTTCTCCACTAGTGAGGCAACAGCGCCCTCTTCTGGCTAAAGGAGGTATTAAAAGCTTACAGCACCTGGTATTCCCAGGCGGTCTCCCATCCAAGTACTAACCAGGCCCGACCCTGCTTAGCTTCCGAGATCGGACGAGATCGGGCGTGTTCAGGGTGGTATGGCCGTAAGCGAATGAACAGGTTGTTAAAGGGTTATTTATACATACTTAGGTTTAAAGTAACACCTCGCCAAAATTAGAGCAAGTGACTATGACCTAGTTGATTTTATTACTTTTCTACTCAAACGTGTGGGCCTATGGATAGACTTACACTTAATCTTACTAGATTCAGCAATACTTTGACGCTGGGAGTTAACTAAAGACTTGCAGCTTGTTTTTAAGACTTGTTTCACGACTTGCGGGCAAACTGAACGTTCAAACGTCTGATAAACACATTGAACAAACCGATTCCGTGAAGATTAACTTCCCTCTTTCAAAACTGGCCTGGTTAGTACTTGGATGGGAGACCGCCTGGGAATCCCAGGTGCTGTAAGCTTTCAATACCTGCTTCAGCCAGCAGGGGACGCTGTAACCTCCTGCTATGCACTGCAGTTCTTTTTTTATTTGTCTATCATTGCTTCTACTTTCCTACAAAGTAGCTTACACTGAATTTTGATTGGGGATCATCTATAGCATATATAGGGACTGATTGTAATAATTATGAATTTTCATATAATTAGTAAGTGTTCCTTTGTGATTCCTAATGGAGGATTGTTTTTTTAATGATTAGTTACAATGGAGAATGTGAGGGGATCAAATATGTATGCCCCACAGGGTTATGATTTCTACATGAAACATTGCAATGGCTGATTTATTCATTTGTCATTCAAGATTACCTCAAAACAAGTAAGTGGTGATAAAAACATAATTTCGAGTTGTCCCTTGTATCTTAATCAATCACTGCTTAGGCTACTATAATAATCCTAAATCTTGTGTGCCTTAATGCAACATTTAAACTTATTTCTGCTGTTCACTGTTCACAAGTTTGCAGGATTGAAAACCTTAATAAATCCACAGTAAAAGTGACGATGCGAAATGGTCAACTTCTGAAAAATCGTCAATTGATTGATAAGTAAGCATCACTTGTTTGCAGGTTTTTTTAAAATTCAATCTTAATAGTAATCATTTATAATAATTCCTGATTTGGTGTAAATGTTTATTATTGATGTGAAAACATTTATAATGATGGTGAATATTTCCAGTTGAATCAAATGTATAATATGGCTACCAGAGTGTTGTGGGGAAGTAAAGAGTAACCTAAGTACAAGTAATTAAAATATGTTAATGCAGTAGTCCTTACGTAAGTAGGCTACATGTACTTTTTGAATGTAAAACTGAACTTTGAAAACAGCCTCCAGAGAGCGTAATATGTATTAATACTCACTGAAAACATTGATGAAAATTGCAACAAAAAAAAAAGAGAGGACAGACTGCCAAATAAAATCATGTTTCATTTTCCACTGGCCTGTTTCTCTCAGTCCTTTCTCCACTAGTGAGGCAACAGCGCCCTCTTCTGGCTAAAGGAGGTATTAAAAGCTTACAGCACCTGGTATTCCCAGGCGGTCTCCCATCCAAGTACTAACCAGGCCCGACCCTGCTTAGCTTCTGAGATCGGACGAGATCGGGCGTGTTCAGGGTGGTATGGCCGTAAACGAATGAACAGGTTGTTAAAGGGTTATTTATACATACTTAGGTTTAAAGTAACACCTCGCCAAAATTAGAGCAAGTGACTATGACCTAGTTGATTTTATTACTTTTCTACTCAAACGTGTGGGCCTATGGATAGACTTACACTTAATCTTACTAGATTCAGCAATACTTTGACGCTGGGAGTTAACTAAAGACTTGCAGCTTGTTTTTAAGACTTGTTTCACGACTTGCGGGCAAACTGAACGTTCAAACGTTTGATAAACACATTGAACAAACCGATTCCGTGAAGATTAACTTCCCTCTTTCAAAACTGGCCTGGTTAGTACTTGGATGGGAGACCGCCTGGGAATCCCAGGTGCTGTAAGCTTTTAATACCTGCTTCAGCCAGCAGGGCACGCTGTAACCTCCTGCTATGCACTGCAGTTCTTTTTTTATTTGTCTATCATTGCTTCTACTTTCCTACAAAGTAGCTTACACTGAATTTTGATTGGGGATCATCTATAGCATATATAGGGACTGATTGTAATAATTATGAATTTTCATATAATTAGTAAGTGTTCCTTTGTGATTCCTAATGGAGGATTGTTTTTTTAATGATTAGTTACAATGGAGAATGTGAGGGGATCAAATATGTATGCCCCACAGGGTTATGATTTCTACATGAAACATTGCAATGGCTGATTTATTCATTTGTCATTCAAGATTACCTCAAAACAAGTAAGTGGTGATAAAAACATAATTTCGAGTTGTCCCTTGTATCTTAATCAATCACTGCTTAGGCTACTATAATAATCCTAAATCTTGTGTGCCTTAATGCAACATTTAAACTTATTTCTGCTGTTCACTGT
>NC_089207.1:7647139-7659639 GCF_963930695.1 Labrus bergylta | reverse complement strand
AAAGAGAGGACAGACTGCCAAATAAAATCATGTTTCATTTTCCACTGGCCTGTTTCTCTCAGTCCTTTCTCCACTAGTGAGGCAACAGCGCCCTCTTCTGGCTAAAGGAGGTATTAAAAGGTTACAGCACCTGGTATTCCCAGGCGGTCTCCCATCCAAGTACTAACCAGGCCCGACCCTGCTTAGCTTCCGAGATCGGACGAGATCGGGCGTGTTCAGGGTGGTATGGCCGTAAGTGAATGAACAGGTTGTTAAAGGGTTATTTATACATACTTAGGTTTAAAGTAACACCTCGCCAAAATTAGAGCAAGTGACTATGACCTAGTTGATTTTATTACTTTTCTACTCAAACGTGTGGGCCTATGGATAGACTTACACTTAATCTTACTAGATTCAGCAATACTTTGACGCTGGGAGTTAACTAAAGACTTGCAGCTTGTTTTTAAGACTTGTTTCACGACTTGCGGGCAAACTGAACGTTCAAACGTCTGATAAACACATTGAACAAACCGATTCCGTGAAGATTAACTTCCCTCTTTCAAAACTGGCCTGGTTAGTACTTGGATGGGAGACCGCCTGGGAATCCCAGGTGCTGTAAGCTTTTAATACCTGCTTCAGCCAGCAGGGGGCGCTGTAACCTCCTGCTATGCACTGCAGTTCTTTTTTTATTTGTCTATCATTGCTTCTACTTTCCTACAAAGTAGCTTACACTGAATTTTGATTGGGGATCATCTATAGCATATATAGGGACTGATTGTAATAATTATGAATTTTCATATAATTAGTAAGTGTTCCTTTGTGATTCCTAATGGAGGATTGTTTTTTTTAATGATTAGTTACAATGGAGAATGTGAGGGGATCAAATATGTATGCCCCACAGGGTTATGATTTCTACATGAAACATTGCAATGGCTGATTCATTCATTTGTCATTCAAGATTACCTCAAAACAAGTAAGTGGTGATAAAAACATAATTTCGAGTTGTCCCTTATATCTTAATCAATCACTGCTTAGGCTACTATAATAATCCTAAATCTTGTGTGCCTTAATGCAACATTTAAACTTATTTCTGCTGTTCACTGTTCACAAGTTTGCAGTATTGAAAACCTTAATAAATCCACAGTAAAAGTGACGATGCAAAATGGTCAACTTCTGAAAAATCGTCAATTGATTCTGAAAAAATATTGATTGATAAGTAAGCATCACTTGTTTGCAGGTTTTTTTTAAATTCAATCTTAATAGTAATCATTTATAATAATTCCTGATTTGGTGTAAATGTTTATTATTGATGTGAAAACATTTATAATGATGGTGAATATTTCCAGTTGAATCAAATGTATAATATGGCTACCAGAGTGTTGTGGGGAAGTAAAGAGTAACCTAAGTACAAGTAATTAAAATATGTTAATGCAGTAGTCCTTACGTAAGTAGGCTACATGTACTTTTTGAATGTAAAACTGAACTTTGAAAACAGCCTCCAGAGAGCGTAATATGTATTAATACTCACTGAAAACATTGATGAAAATTGCAACAAAAAAAAAGAGGACAGACTGCCAAATAAAATCATGTTTCATTTTCCACTGGCCTGTTTCTCTCAGTCCTTTCTCCACTAGTGAGGCAACAGCGCCCTCTTCTGGCTAAAGGAGGTATTAAAAGCTTACAGCACCTGGTATTCCCAGGCGGTCTCCCATCCAAGTACTAACCAGGCCCGACCCTGCTTAGCTTCCGAGATCGGACGAGATTGGGCGTGTTCAGGGTGGTATGGCCGTAAGCGAATGAACAGGTTGTTAAAGGGTTATTTATACATACTTAGGTTTAAAGTAACACCTCGCCAAAATTAGAGCAAGTGACTATGACCTAGTTGATTTTATTACTTTTCTACTCAAACGTGTGGGCCTATGGATAGACTTACACTTAATCTTACTAGATTCAGCAATACTTTGACACTGGGAGTTAACTAAAGACTTGCAGCTTGTTTTTAAGACTTGTTTCACGACTTGCGGGCAAACTGAACGTTCAAACGTCTGATAAACACATTGAACAAACCGATTCCGTGAAGATTAACTTCCCTCTTTCAAAACTGGCCTGGTTAGTACTTGGATGGGAGACCGCCTGGGAATACCAGGTGCTGTAAGCTTTTAATACCTGCTTCAGCCAGCAGGGGGCGCTGTAACCTCCTGCTATGCACTGCAGTTCTTTTTTTATTTGTTTATCATTGCTTCTACTTTCCTACAAAGTAGCTTACACTGAATTTTGATTGGGGATCATCTATAGCATATATAGGGACTGATTGTAATAATTATGAATTTTCATATAATTAGTAAGTGTTCCTTTGTGATTCCTAATGGAGGATTGTTTTTTTAATGATTAGTTACAATGGAGAATGTGAGGGGATCAAATATGTATGCCCCACAGGGTTATGATTTCTACATGAAACATTGCAATGGCTGATTTATTCATTTGTCATTCAAGATTACCTCAAAACAAGTAAGTGGTGATAAAAACATAATTTCGAGTTGTCCCTTGTATCTTAATCAATCACTGCTTAGGCTACTATAATAATCCTAAATCTTGTGTGCCTTAATGCAACATTTAAACTTATTTCTGCTGTTCACTGTTCACAAGTTTGCAGGATTGAAAACCTTAATAAATCCACAGTAAAAGTGACGATGCAAAATGGTCAACTTCTGAAAAATCGTCAATTGATTGATAAGTAAGCATCACTTGTTTGCAGGTTTTTTTTAAATTCAATCTTAATAGTAATCATTTATAATAATTCCTGATTTGGTGTAAATGTTTATTATTGATGTGAAAACATTTATAATGATGGTGAATATTTCCAGTTGAATCAAATGTATAATATGGCTACCAGAGTGTTGTGGGGAAGTAAAGAGTAACCTAAGTACAAGTAATTAAAATATGTTAATGCAGTAGTCCTTACGTAAGTAGGCTACATGTACTTTTTGAATGTAAAACTGAACTTTGAAAACAGCCTCCAGAGAGCGTAATATGTATTAATACTCACTGAAAACATTGATGAAAATTGCAACAAAAAAAAAGAGGACAGACTGCCAAATAAAATCATGTTTCATTTTCCACTGGCCTGTTTCTCTCAGTCCTTTCTCCACTAGTGAGGCAACAGCGCCCTCTTCTGGCTAAAGGAGGTATTAAAAGGTTACAGCACCTGGTATTCCCAGGCGGTCTCCCATCCAAGTACTAACCAGGCCCGACCCTGCTTAGCTTCCGAGATCGGACGAGATCGGGCGTGTTCAGGGTGGTATGGCCGTAAGTGAATGAACAGGTTGTTAAAGGGTTATTTATACATACTTAGGTTTAAAGTAACACCTCGCCAAAATTAGAGCAAGTGACTATGACCTAGTTGATTTTATTACTTTTCTACTCAAACGTGTGGGCCTATGGATAGACTTACACTTAATCTTACTAGATTCAGCAATACTTTGACGCTGGGAGTTAACTAAAGACTTGCAGCTTGTTTTTAAGACTTGTTTCACGACTTGCGGGCAAACTGAACGTTCAAACGTCTGATAAACACATTGAACAAACCGATTCCGTGAAGATTAACTTCCCTCTTTCAAAACTGGCCTGGTTAGTACTTGGATGGGAGACCGCCTGGGAATCCCAGGTGCTGTAAGCTTTTAATACCTGCTTCAGCCAGCAGGGGGCGCTGTAACCTCCTGCTATGCACTGCAGTTCTTTTTTTATTTGTCTATCATTGCTTCTACTTTCCTACAAAGTAGCTTACACTGAATTTTGATTGGGGATCATCTATAGCATATATAGGGACTGATTGTAATAATTATGAATTTTCATATAATTAGTAAGTGTTCCTTTGTGATTCCTAATGGAGGATTGTTTTTTTTAATGATTAGTTACAATGGAGAATGTGAGGGGATCAAATATGTATGCCCCACAGGGTTATGATTTCTACATGAAACATTGCAATGGCTGATTCATTCATTTGTCATTCAAGATTACCTCAAAACAAGTAAGTGGTGATAAAAACATAATTTCGAGTTGTCCCTTATATCTTAATCAATCACTGCTTAGGCTACTATAATAATCCTAAATCTTGTGTGCCTTAATGCAACATTTAAACTTATTTCTGCTGTTCACTGTTCACAAGTTTGCAGTATTGAAAACCTTAATAAATCCACAGTAAAAGTGACGATGCAAAATGGTCAACTTCTGAAAAATCGTCAATTGATTCTGAAAAAATATTGATTGATAAGTAAGCATCACTTGTTTGCAGGTTTTTTTTAAATTCAATCTTAATAGTAATCATTTATAATAATTCCTGATTTGGTGTAAATGTTTATTATTGATGTGAAAACATTTATAATGATGGTGAATATTTCCAGTTGAATCAAATGTATAATATGGCTACCAGAGTGTTGTGGGGAAGTAAAGAGTAACCTAAGTACAAGTAATTAAAATATGTTAATGCAGTAGTCCTTACGTAAGTAGGCTACATGTACTTTTTGAATGTAAAACTGAACTTTGAAAACAGCCTCCAGAGAGCGTAATATGTATTAATACTCACTGAAAACATTGATGAAAATTGCAACAAAAAAAAAGAGGACAGACTGCCAAATAAAATCATGTTTCATTTTCCACTGGCCTGTTTCTCTCAGTCCTTTCTCCACTAGTGAGGCAACAGCGCCCTCTTCTGGCTAAAGGAGGTATTAAAAGCTTACAGCACCTGGTATTCCCAGGCGGTCTCCCATCCAAGTACTAACCAGGCCCGACCCTGCTTAGCTTCCGAGATCGGACGAGATTGGGCGTGTTCAGGGTGGTATGGCCGTAAGCGAATGAACAGGTTGTTAAAGGGTTATTTATACATACTTAGGTTTAAAGTAACACCTCGCCAAAATTAGAGCAAGTGACTATGACCTAGTTGATTTTATTACTTTTCTACTCAAACGTGTGGGCCTATGGATAGACTTACACTTAATCTTACTAGATTCAGCAATACTTTGACACTGGGAGTTAACTAAAGACTTGCAGCTTGTTTTTAAGACTTGTTTCACGACTTGCGGGCAAACTGAACGTTCAAACGTCTGATAAACACATTGAACAAACCGATTCCGTGAAGATTAACTTCCCTCTTTCAAAACTGGCCTGGTTAGTACTTGGATGGGAGACCGCCTGGGAATACCAGGTGCTGTAAGCTTTTAATACCTGCTTCAGCCAGCAGGGGGCGCTGTAACCTCCTGCTATGCACTGCAGTTCTTTTTTTATTTGTTTATCATTGCTTCTACTTTCCTACAAAGTAGCTTACACTGAATTTTGATTGGGGATCATCTATAGCATATATAGGGACTGATTGTAATAATTATGAATTTTCATATAATTAGTAAGTGTTCCTTTGTGATTCCTAATGGAGGATTGTTTTTTTAATGATTAGTTACAATGGAGAATGTGAGGGGATCAAATATGTATGCCCCACAGGGTTATGATTTCTACATGAAACATTGCAATGGCTGATTTATTCATTTGTCATTCAAGATTACCTCAAAACAAGTAAGTGGTGATAAAAACATAATTTCGAGTTGTCCCTTGTATCTTAATCAATCACTGCTTAGGCTACTATAATAATCCTAAATCTTGTGTGCCTTAATGCAACATTTAAACTTATTTCTGCTGTTCACTGTTCACAAGTTTGCAGGATTGAAAACCTTAATAAATCCACAGTAAAAGTGACGATGCGAAATGGTCAACTTCTGAAAAATCGTCAATTGATTGATAAGTAAGCATCACTTGTTTGCAGGTTTTTTTTAAATTCAATCTTAATAGTAATCATTTATAATAATTCCTGATTTGGTGTAAATGTTTATTATTGATGTGAAAACATTTATAATGATGGTGAATATTTCCAGTTGAATCAAATGTATAATATGGCTACCAGAGTGTTGTGGGGAAGTAAAGAGTAACCTAAGTACAAGTAATTAAAATATGTTAATGCAGTAGTCCTTACGTAAGTAGGCTACATGTACTTTTTGAATGTAAAACTGAACTTTGAAAACAGCCTCCAGAGAGCGTAATATGTATTAATACTCACTGAAAACATTGATGAAAATTGCAACAACAAAAAAAAAAGAGAGGACAGACTGCCAAATAAAATCATGTTTCATTTTCCACTGGCCTGTTTCTCTCAGTCCTTTCTCCACTAGTGAGGCAACAGCGCCCTCTTCTGGCTAAAGGAGGTATTAAAAGGTTACAGCACCTGGTATTCCCAGGCGGTCTCCCATCCAAGTACTAACCAGGCCCGACCCTGCTTAGCTTCCGAGATCGGATGAGATCGGGCGTGTTCAGGGTGGTATGGCCGTAAGTGAATGAACAGGTTGTTAAAGGGTTATTTATACATACTTAGGTTTAAAGTAACACCTCGCCAAAATTAGAGCAAGTGACTATGACCTAGTTGATTTTATTACTTTTCTACTCAAACGTGTGGGCCTATGGATAGACTTACACTTAATCTTACTAGATTCAGCAATACTTTGACGCTGGGAGTTAACTAAAGACTTGCAGCTTGTTTTTAAGACTTGTTTCACGACTTGCGGGCAAACTGAACGTTCAAACGTCTGATAAACACATTGAACAAACCGATTCCGTGAAGATTAACTTCCCTCTTTCAAAACTGGCCTGGTTAGTACTTAGATGGGAGACCGCCTGGGAATCCCAGGTGCTGTAAGCTTTTAATACCTGCTTCAGCCAGCAGGGGGCGCTGTAACCTCCTGCTATGCACTGCAGTTCTTTTTTTATTTGTCTATCATTGCTTCTACTTTCCTACAAAGTAGCTTACACTGAATTTTGATTGGGGATCATCTATAGCATATATAGGGACTGATTGTAATAATTATGAATTTTCATATAATTAGTAAGTGTTCCTTTGTGATTCCTAATGGAGGATTGTTTTTTTTAATGATTAGTTACAATGGAGAATGTGAGGGGATCAAATATGTATGCCCCACAGGGTTATGATTTCTACATGAAACATTGCAATGGCTGATTCATTCATTTGTCATTCAAGATTACCTCAAAACAAGTAAGTGGTGATAAAAACATAATTTCGAGTTGTCCCTTGTATCTTAATCAATCACTGCTTAGGCTACTATAATAATCCTAAATCTTGTGTGCCTTAATGCAACATTTAAACTTATTTCTGCTGTTCACTGTTCACAAGTTTGCAGGATTGAAAACCTTAATAAATCCACAGTAAAAGTGACGATGCGAAATGGTCAACTTCTGAAAAATCGTCAATTGATTGATAAGTAAGCATCACTTGTTTGCAGGTTTTTTTTAAATTCAATCTTAATAGTAATCATTTATAATAATTCCTGATTTGGTGTAAATGTTTATTATTGATGTGAAAACATTTATAATGATGGTGAATATTTCCAGTTGAATCAAATGTATAATATGGCTACCAGAGTGTTGTGGGGAAGTAAAGAGTAACCTAAGTACAAGTAATTAAAATATGTTAATGCAGTAGTCCTTACGTAAGTAGGCTACATGTACTTTTTGAATGTAAAACTGAACTTTGAAAACAGCCTCCAGAGAGCGTAATATGTATTAATACTCACTGAAAACATTGATGAAAATTGCAACAACAAAAAAAAAAGAGAGGACAGACTGCCAAATAAAATCATGTTTCATTTTCCACTGGCCTGTTTCTCTCAGTCCTTTCTCCACTAGTGAGGCAACAGCGCCCTCTTCTGGCTAAAGGAGGTATTAAAAGGTTACAGCACCTGGTATTCCCAGGCGGTCTCCCATCCAAGTACTAACCAGGCCCGACCCTGCTTAGCTTCCGAGATCGGACGAGATCGGGCATGTTCAGGGTGGTATGGCCGTAAGTGAATGAACAGGTTGTTAAAGGGTTATTTATACATACTTAGGTTTAAAGTAACACCTCGCCAAAATTAGAGCAAGTGACTATGACCTAGTTGATTTTATTACTTTTCTACTCAAACGTGTGGGCCTATGGATAGACTTACACTTAATCTTACTAGATTCAGCAATACTTTGACGCTGGGAGTTAACTAAAGACTTGCAGCTTGTTTTTAAGACTTGTTTCACGACTTGCGGGCAAACTGAACGTTCAAACGTCTGATAAACACATTGAACAAACCGATTCCGTGAAGATTAACTTCCCTCTTTCAAAACTGGCCTGGTTAGTACTTGGATGGGAGACCGCCTGGGAATCCCAGGTGCTGTAAGCTTTTAATACCTGCTTCAGCCAGCAGGGGGCGCTGTAACCTCCTGCTATGCACTGCAGTTCTTTTTTTATTTGTTTATCATTGCTTCTACTTTCCTACAAAGTAGCTTACACTGAATTTTGATTGGGGATCATCTATAGCATATATAGGGACTGATTGTAATAATTATGAATTTTCATATAATTAGTAAGTGTTCCTTTGTGATTCCTAATGGAGGATTGTTTTTTTAATGATTAGTTACAATGGAGAATGTGAGGGGATCAAATATGTATGCCCCACAGGGTTATGATTTCTACATGAAACATTGCAATGGCTGATTTATTCATTTGTCATTCAAGATTACCTCAAAACAAGTAAGTGGTGATAAAAACATAATTTCGAGTTGTCCCTTGTATCTTAATCAATCACTGCTTAGGCTACTATAATAATCCTAAATCTTGTGTGCCTTAATGCAACATTTAAACTTATTTCTGCTGTTCACTGTTCACAAGTTTGCAGGATTGAAAACCTTAATAAATCCACAGTAAAAGTGACGATGCGAAATGGTCAACTTCTGAAAAATCGTCAATTGATTGATAAGTAAGCATCACTTGTTTGCAGGTTTTTTTTAAATTCAATCTTAATAGTAATCATTTATAATAATTCCTGATTTGGTGTAAATGTTTATTATTGATGTGAAAACATTTATAATGATGGTGAATATTTCCAGTTGAATCAAATGTATAATATGGCTACCAGAGTGTTGTGGGGAAGTAAAGAGTAACCTAAGTACAAGTAATTAAAATATGTTAATGCAGTAGTCCTTACGTAAGTAGGCTACATGTACTTTTTGAATGTAAAACTGAACTTTGAAAACAGCCTCCAGAGAGCGTAATATGTATTAATACTCACTGAAAACATTGATGAAAATTGCAACAACAAAAAAAAAAGAGAGGACAGACTGCCAAATAAAATCATGTTTCATTTTCCACTGGCCTGTTTCTCTCAGTCCTTTCTCCACTAGTGAGGCAACAGCGCCCTCTTCTGGCTAAAGGAGGTATTAAAAGGTTACAGCACCTGGTATTCCCAGGCGGTCTCCCATCCAAGTACTAACCAGGCCCGACCCTGCTTAGCTTCCGAGATCGGACGAGATCGGGCATGTTCAGGGTGGTATGGCCGTAAGTGAATGAACAGGTTGTTAAAGGGTTATTTATACATACTTAGGTTTAAAGTAACACCTCGCCAAAATTAGAGCAAGTGACTATGACCTAGTTGATTTTATTACTTTTCTACTCAAACGTGTGGGCCTATGGATAGACTTACACTTAATCTTACTAGATTCAGCAATACTTTGACGCTGGGAGTTAACTAAAGACTTGCAGCTTGTTTTTAAGACTTGTTTCACGACTTGCGGGCAAACTGAACGTTCAAACGTCTGATAAACACATTGAACAAACCGATTCCGTGAAGATTAACTTCCCTCTTTCAAAACTGGCCTGGTTAGTACTTGGATGGGAGACCGCCTGGGAATCCCAGGTGCTGTAAGCTTTTAATACCTGCTTCAGCCAGCAGGGGGCGCTGTAACCTCCTGCTATGCACTGCAGTTCTTTTTTTATTTGTCTATCATTGCTTCTACTTTCCTACAAAGTAGCTTACACTGAATTTTGATTGGGGATCATCTATAGCATATATAGGGACTGATTGTAATAATTATGAATTTTCATATAATTAGTAAGTGTTCCTTTGTGATTCCTAATGGAGGATTGTTTTTTTTAATGATTAGTTACAATGGAGAATGTGAGGGGATCAAATATGTATGCCCCACAGGGTTATGATTTCTACATGAAACATTGCAATGGCTGATTTATTCATTTGTCATTCAAGATTACCTCAAAACAAGTAAGTGGTGATAAAAACATAATTTCGAGTTGTCCCTTATATCTTAATCAATCACTGCTTAGGCTACTATAATAATCCTAAATCTTGTGTGCCTTAATGCAACATTTAAACTTATTTCTGCTGTTCACTGTTCACAAGTTTGCAGTATTGAAAACCTTAATAAATCCACAGTAAAAGTGACGATGCAAAATGGTCAACTTCTGAAAAATCGTCAATTGATTCTGAAAAAATATTGATTGATAAGTAAGCATCACTTGTTTGCAGGTTTTTTTTAAATTCAATCTTAATAGTAATCATTTATAATAATTCCTGATTTGGTGTAAATGTTTATTATTGATGTGAAAACATTTATAATGATGGTGAATATTTCCAGTTGAATCAAATGTATAATATGGCTACCAGAGTGTTGTGGGGAAGTAAAGAGTAACCTAAGTACAAGTAATTAAAATATGTTAATGCAGTAGTCCTTACGTAAGTAGGCTACATGTACTTTTTGAATGTAAAACTGAACTTTGAAAACAGCCTCCAGAGAGCGTAATATGTATTAATACTCACTGAAAACATTGATGAAAATTGCAACAAAAAAAAAGAGGACAGACTGCCAAATAAAATCATGTTTCATTTTCCACTGGCCTGTTTCTCTCAGTCCTTTCTCCACTAGTGAGGCAACAGCGCCCTCTTCTGGCTAAAGGAGGTATTAAAAGCTTACAGCACCTGGTATTCCCAGGCGGTCTCCCATCCAAGTACTAACCAGGCCCGACCCTGCTTAGCTTCCGAGATCGGACGAGATCGGGCGTGTTCAGGGTGGTATGGCCGTACGTGAATGAACAGGTTGTTAAAGGGTTATTTATACATACTTAGGTTTAAAGTAACACCTCGCCAAAATTAGAGCAAGTGACTATGACCTAGTTGATTTTATTACTTTTCTACTCAAACGTGTGGGCCTATGGATAGACTTACACTTAATCTTACTAGATTCAGCAATACTTTGACGCTGGGAGTTAACTAAAGACTTGCAGCTTGTTTTTAAGACTTGTTTCACGACTTGCGGGCAAACTGAACGTTCAAACGTCTGATAAACACATTGAACAAACCGATTCCGTGAAGATTAACTTCCCTCTTTCAAAACTGGCCTGGTTAGTACTTGGATGGGAGACCGCCTGGGAATCCCAGGTGCTGTAAGCTTTTAATACCTGCTTCAGCCAGCAGGGGGCGCTGTAACCTCCTGCTATGCACTGCAGTTCTTTTTTTATTTGTCTATCATTGCTTCTACTTTCCTACAAAGTAGCTTACACTGAATTTTGATTGGGGATCATCTATAGCATATATAGGGACTGATTGTAATAATTATGAATTTTCATATAATTAGTAAGTGTTCCTTTGTGATTCCTAATGGAGGATTGTTTTTTTAATGATTAGTTACAATGGAGAATGTGAGGGGATCAAATATGTATGCCCCACAGGGTTATGATTTCTACATGAAACATTACAATGGCTGATTTATTCATTTGTCATTCAAGATTACCTCAAAACAAGTAAGTGGTGATAAAAACATAATTTCGAGTTGTCCCTTGTATCTTAATCAATCACTGCTTAGGCTACTATAATAATCCTAAATCTTGTGTGCCTTAATGCAACATTTAAACTTATTTCTGCTGTTCACTGTTCACAAGTTTGCAGTATTGAAAACCTTAATAAATCCACAGTAAAAGTGACGATGCAAAATGGTCAACTTCTGAAAAATCGTCAATTGATTCTGAAAAAATATTGATTGATAAGTAAGCATCACTTGTTTGCAGGTTTTTTTTTAATTCAATCTTAATAATAATCATTTATAATAATTCCTGATTTGGTGTAAATGTTTATTATTGATGTGAAAACATTTATAATGATGGTGAATATTTCCAGTTGAATCAAATGTATAATATGGCTACCAGAGTGTTGTGGGGAAGTAAAGAGTAACCTAAGTACAAGTAATTAAAATATGTTAATGCAGTAGTCCTTACGTAAGTAGGCTACATGTACTTTTTGAATGTAAAACTGAACTTTGAAAACAGCCTCCAGAGAGCGTAATATGTATTAATACTCACTGAAAACATTGATGAAAATTGCAACAAAAAAAAGAGGACAGACTGCCAAATAAAATCATGTTTCATTTTCCACTGGCCTGTTTCTCTCAGTCCTTTCTCCACTAGTGAGGCAACAGCGCCCTCTTCTGGCTAAAGGAGGTATTAAAAGCTTACAGCACCTGGTATTCCCAGGCGGTCTCCCATCCAAGTACTAACCAGGCCCGACCCTGCTTAGCTTCCGAGATCGGACGAGATCGGGCGTGTTCAGGGTGGTATGGCCGTAAGCGAATGAACAGGTTGTTAAAGGGTTATTTAT